>NC_047658.1:125767032-125859532 GCF_011762505.2 Arvicanthis niloticus | reverse complement strand
GATGTTGCTGCAGAGTATCAGAAAGACTGATCTCCCAAGTCAGCAGGCGACAGACTTTTGGCTTTGGCTTTTGTAAGAGTGGATGAGACTTAACTGTCCGGTGTGGCAGCTTCTCGGGGAGCAGAATGCGCAAGACAAACAGTTGCTGAAAAGCATAAAGAATTAGCGAAGTGAAAAATCTCGAGTTATTTGTTTGGCAATTGAGACACGGGTGACCTTAAAATGTTGTTAGCCCAGGACCAGTTAGAGCAGGGATGAACGAATCTTTGCCATACTTCCCTCTCATTAGCGTGTAAATCTTGGGCTTTCCAGGGTAACGGAAAATTAATTCAAATCCAGCCTGGCGGAATAAAAAGGATAGAAATCAAGATCCGGGAGGCACTCTCCTTTCAGCCCTTTGGGGAGACTGGCCTTCACTGCCCCGACCCTGGAGGTTACAGCAGGGAGAACCGGGAGGCGCTAGGACCTGGGTGGCTCCTGGCTGAGGCCCCGCTCGTGAGGGCGGAGGAGTAGAGGAGGAGGGAGATGTGGGAAAGGAGGGGTGCGGGGGGGGGGGGGGGCGGGGGAGTCATTTATGCGGAGCGGGCGCCGCTGCCGTCGCCACTCACAGTCCCCGCGCGCTGCTCGGAGCCGGAGGGAGCGCAGCTAGCGGGCGAGCGAGCGAGCGCTGGGAGCCGGGTTCAGCAGAGGGGGCGCCCGGCCGCTGCCTGCGCTCCGGCCGGTCGTCTCCACGGAGCTCGGGGGCCGAAGGGGAGCAAGAGGCAAACGAAGAGTCCACGAGCGGAGCCGGGAGAGCCCGCGGCGGAGGCGCCAGTCCCACTCCGCCGCCTCCTGTGCAAGCCGGAGAGCGATCGCTCACCGCCCCGCCGGCCCAGAGCCCGTCACCCCGGTCCCCGCTGCCCCAGGGATGGTCTAAGAGCCCGAGAGGGGCTCGCTGCTCTGCTCCGCTCCCGGGCTCTCCGCCTCCTACCGACCGCTCCCGGCTGCGCGCCCGGCCGGCCCAGGCCGGAGAAGTTAGTTGTGCGCGCCGCTTAGCGCGCGAGCCAGCGGCCGGGCGAAAGCAGCGAAGCGCCGGGACCATGGACTGGGGCTGGGGGAGCCGCTGCTGCCGCCCGGGACTGCGGGACCTGCTCTGCGTGCTGGCACTGCTCGCCGGTTGTCTGCTCCCAGTGTGCCGGACGCGCGTCTACACCAACCACTGGGCAGTGAAGATCGCCGGCGGCTTCGCGGAGGCAGATCGCATAGCCAGCAAGTACGGATTCATCAACGTAGGACAGGTAACCAACCCCCGGGTGGCACAGGCTCTGCACCCAGAAGCTTGTCGTTTGGGGGACTTCTCATCCCCTTCGCTTCGACCCCTCCCCCTTTTCCAGATGTGCTTCTGCAGCTGCGGGCCCGAACTCTAGGGCGATGCTCTAGCCAGCGCGCTCCTTGCACAGTCACACACATGCCCCGAAGTTGCTGGGATCCCTGTTTAATTTGTTTTTACAAGCAATGAGGGACAGGTAGTGTCTGTGGAAAATATGGAGTGCCCTTGGACAGGCTTAGACTCGCCTGGACCTTTGGACCTGAAGAGTCCAGAAGCGCTATTTAGCTTGAGGAAATAGCCCTGCTGGTGGCTGTGGCAGGGAAGGTTGAGACCTTTGGGAGGCCAAGGAGTGAGAACGCTCCTGGTTCTAACTGGGAGAGAAAAGCCTGGATTAACCTCTTGGGCCACAGAACTGTTGGGCTCTGGAGAGCTTGGAGTGCCGCGTCTGGACGGGAGGTGGTGGTGGGGAGAGAGGAAGGGGGCGGGACACTGGGAGGGACGCGCAGATTTAGGGGGGTCCTGGCTGCTGCTTCTCTTGGCCAGGATCCAAATGCGGGGCCCCCGGAGCTGGATGGGGAGGGACCTGGGAGACATTGAAAGCGGCTGGAGTGTTCCGCTCCGGGAACTTGGGAATCTTCTTCTGGCGTGGAACCTGGGGTACCCTGTTGTGGTGTGTGGCAGGAATGTTTGGATGAGGTGCCTTTGATGGGTTTTCCTGCCATACTGAGGGAAATGCCAATACATTTTTATGGGACCCTTGGTAGCACCGCCGATTTGTATTCTGGCCTAAATGGCCTGGAGTTCGTCCTTTCCCCCCATGTCCCTACCAGAAAGGGGACTGGAGAGGGCTCCGTCAAATGCCCCTTCTAAGGACCTCACAACTTCTTTGAGACTGATCCAAGGAGGGAGCCCTGCCGCGACTCTGAGGCTACTAGAGTTGAGTGTAAAGCCAAGGTGGGAGGGCCATAGGGGCGTTTGGGGGCTTTCACATGGTACTTCAGGTGCCCATTAGTGCTGCTTAAGCAAGAGGGCACAGATGGTTTCTGAGGACGGTTTCCTTAGAACTCCACACCTAGGACGGCGGGATGGTTGGGCAGCCCTCGCTCCAGCCACTGGGGGGAAGCGGTCAGGAGGGGTGCCTGCTTCTAGAAATAAGCTGGAGAGCAGCTGTGAGGGTTCAGAGGACAAGAGGGCGGGCGAGGTCTTGCTCTTTACCCTTCCTCCTGTAGGTAGGATGTACTCCAGAGAAGCCAGTTCGGTGGAAGACTGAGACCAGGACAAGGGGCATGGTTTATGTCCTATTCCCCACCCTTTCCCTTGGTCCCCTCAAGATTTTAGGGCACTCAGCCAGATTTTGTTGCCAGAGTGCCAGTGCCTGTCACCTGCAGAATTGCTTCCTGGAGTTCTGTTGGCCTCTTCTGTGAAAGCTACACGGAGTCTTTTTATAGTTGAGCACTGAATATACCTCCGCGGTGTCAAGGGGAAAAGAGCACATCTCTGATCTTTCAGGAGACATTTTCAATTCAGCCAACATTAAGCATCTTCTCTGTCAGCTGTGTTAGGAAGGCTAAGTTCTCAAAATAACACTTATTTCTTAATTTCTGAAACAATGTTGGTGCATATTTGACAAACAAGAGATTAGGAGTTTGGGACAGGAGGCTGATCCCTACATACAAAGCCATAATGGGGACCTAAGATTCTGGTTCAAGCTGGTTCTTCTGTCCATCTTGTGGATTAGAGAATCCTTCTACCCAATGTACAGAAGGAACGAGTAAAATCCCCATCCCCCTGAATTCTGATTGGGTATCTCAGTACACTGGAAGCAAATATCTGCTCATGGTTCACCAATATTTAGTTTAGAAGGACCTGGACTTGTTGATTCTAGGATGTTTCTTAACTTGTAGACTCCTGTCCTCCTGGACTCAGAATAGAACTTAGATTGCAGAATCCCACAGCCTCTAGTGAGAGGGGAGAACTGCTCTCTCATTCACGTTAAACAAGCAAACATGTCTATAACCTCCACTGACTCTTTACAAAAGCCTTTTTAGTGACGGTCCACAGCTTTTCATGTTAGCAATACTAAGAAAGTTTATATATACATAACATGAAATACTATTTAATGTAGGTTTTTACAACCCCACTGTGGAAATACAGCCCTCCCAGTAGATAGAGAAGACCACTGAATTGATGCAATCGCTAGTGTAAGAAGATCTGCTATTGTACAGTGCGAAACATTTCCCTGCAGATCAAAGGGGCATGAGCTTTGATTGAGACTTAGGCGTGGTAAATTGAGTTCCTGTGTGTAAGATCCCGGCACTGTAAGGGCAGAAAGTATTTCTTATCTTATTCATCCTTTATTGCGCTGACCTTTTAACACTTTAGACATCCTTTTGTTATTCTTTCTTCCCAGCAATAAACCAGATGTGCTTCAGCTTAGGGCAGTAAATAATGTGCAAATGTCTCTGGAATGTTTCCACATTTTACCCAGTTGTGCGGAGGATTGGGGTGTTGTCACCTGTGTCACAAGTTGTTACAAGATATATATATATATATATATATATATATATATATATATATATATATATATATGTGTGTGTGTGTGTGTGTGTGTGTGTGTGTGTGTGTGTGTGTGTGTCTTCACTATGATAGGCTAGGTGAGTAAGTTAGTGAATTTTCACCATACTAAAGCTACAATGTTGACTGTCTTCTTTGAAAGAATACCATTACAGTGTTTTGTGTAGCACGTTAGCATTTAAAGGTAAGGTTTCTGCAGAAAAGCCTAGGAGGTTCTTTTTCCTGTTCAGGGAAGATAGGACATTCAGAGTACTGGGAGAAGCAAACAGACACACAAGCACAAAGGACTCCATTATCAGGATTGTCTTGCTTGTGGTTATGGAGATAGCATTATGCTTTCTTGGTTTTCATTACATGTTTCCATTTTATGAATGGTCTACACTTTAAAATTCTGAAGTGATGCCTAGCCCTAACCATACTTAGCAGATGCTAATTTATCAGCATATATCAGGTTTTGTTTGCTATGTCAGCTGTATGATGATGCTTGCAGTTGACAAGCTGAGCTCCGACTAGGAACCCGTGGAGTGTCTAGAAATGCTGCTATTACAATGGCCTGCAGCTTGTGGGTCACAACCCCTTTTGGGGGAGTCCAGCCACTCCTTTACAGGGGTCAGTCACAACCATCAGAAGTATCAGATATTTACATTATGATACAGTAACAAAGTTATATTTATGAAGTAGCAATGAAAATAATGTTATGGTTAGGGATCATCACAATATGAAGAACTGTATTAAAGGGTCACAGAATTAGGAAGGTTGAGAGCCGCTGCCCTATTGGAATGCCTAAGAGTGGGGGACATGCATGGCTGTGGCCTGATTGGTTGAGAGAGAAGCCTTTATTCTCAGAGTCTTTGGGCTAACAGTAAGATTGGATATATAGTATATCAATTGTAGGTAGACTAAATCTGTATAGGGAGGAATTAATCTCTGGTTATTTGCATCCAGGGAGGTCTCTTGTGAAGAGTTGGTCTGCAATGGGTACTTGCTGTATTTATCCTTCTGTGAATTGTCTACCATCACTGATTCCAAGAATGAGATTACCAATAATAGTTTTACTTACCAGCAGCCATGGCACATCTTGAGCAAGTCTCCACAAGGATAAAGCCAAATGGAAGCCGTCCTGGGGATTTGCTTTACACAAGGCTGCCCCAGAGAACATGTGGGTGTGGAGACTGCACAGGCCACTAGTGAGGCTGTCTAGTGAGAGTCACTGAATTTAATGGCACCCTTGTGCCTTCATCTCTATAGTGCTAGATCTTGAGATAATAGAGTGAGTTAACTATGCACTGCTCAGCTCAGCACATGGGTTTGTTGAATTCAAACCAGAGGAGGAATGTTGAAATAAGTAAGACCTAAATGATATTTAGATATGCCGAAAGAAGGACATTTTTAAAATGGAAGATACAAAATGTAGGTATCAGGAAAGTGAATTTTTTTATGGCTAAGTTAGGTGAGTTTTCTACACAGGGAGAATGATTTTCTATTTCAGCTAACCATTTAAGACAGTTTAAAAACAGTTTTATGTTGAACTTAAAAGATGAGAGCTGATTTCCCTGGGCAGTACCACTTTCTCTTAGTTATCTTTCTTGTAACCTTAAATATAGGCTAAGTTTACTCAAGATGAAAGGAAGGAAAGGATGATATGTAAAAACAAGGGCCAGGGATGTAGCTTAGTTGGTATTATTATACAAAGAGCTGAGGTCAGTTTCTAGTACCACATAAACTGGGTACAGTAGTGCACTGATTGGAAGTTCAAGGTCATCCTGAGCTATATAATGAATTTGAACCCGGCCTGGGCTCACCCCATGACACACCCTCTAAAACTGAAAATGTCTGAAGAATAATTACATAATAAAGACTTTTACCTTAGCACATTATGTTAAATCTTACTTGAATTTAAATGTTAAAAGTGAGTGTTATTTATACAGGTGAAGTCAGATGACTTCTCAGGTAAGCAGAAAATTACCTTGAGCAGCAAGAACCTTGCTCAAAGCTGTCATGAAGCAGCCTGATTTCCTGATTCATTTTGACCTGTGAATGATAGGATTCTTAAGTACTGATGAATGTTGAAGAGGGAGTTCTGGGTATTCATGGATAGCATAGAAATACAGGATGTGGCTAGCCTGATGAGCTGTACTCGAGTGGACTGTGTTCTCCTAATAAATCTGTAGGCATTTTGTAAATAGGAGAGTAAATGGATGGTTAGTCTCACTTTGGTCCCTAGGTGATACATCTGGCCTTGCATAGGACAGCTCTTCACACTCAAGAACCTTAGCCCTGCCTTGGCCAGCTGCTTTTTCATGTCTGTTTCTTGTGATGAGACTGAACCAGAGAAGGGAAACCTTGACTGGACAGAGTTATCAAAGGCCATAGCTTGATGACGATGGAGTGTGTGTGTGGGGAGGGGTCTGCTGTATTAACCTTATAGACAAAGGGCATAGAGGAGTCCTTTGGGGTTCTGTTTAAACTTTTGAAGAGCTTTCTTCTTCTTCTTCTTCTTCTTCTTCTTCTTCTTCTTCTTCTTCTTCTTCTTCTTCTTCTTCTTCTTCTTCTTCTTCTTCTCCTCCTCCTCCTCCTCCTCCTCCTCCTCCTCCTCCTCTTCCTCCTCCTCCTCTTCCTCCTCCTCCTCCTCCTCTTCCTCCTCCCCCTCCCCCTCCCCCTCCTCTCCTCTTCCTCCTCCTTCTTCTTTCTTTTGTGAGCCTCAAAGCCGTTGAATTTCTCTTATCACAGTCTTTCATGGGCTTGTATCCAGAGGTTTTAGCTTGAAAGGTCAGCCAGAAGAGCAGCATAGTATGCTGCCGGGAAAATGTCCAGAGAAAGGGAGTCCTGACCCAGAAACACCCCTTGGGATGGGAGGGGTATTTGTATTATTGGTTCAAGTTCTGTGGAGTAGAGCCTGGACTCTCCCCAAGCAGAATCATCTCCAGGTATCCTTTTGCCTTGCAACCACATTACTCAGCTCATTCAGGTTGGTTCAGTGACTTTGGCTTCATGTGTGATAAAAACGAATGCCTGCAGACATCCATGCATGCTAGAAGATGCACACATGCAGTGATGTTTATGTATTTGTCTCTTTTTGCTTGTATAAAAATAAATGTTGCACACAGTTAAGAGTGAAATTACTTGTGTAGTGTTCTCATTAGTTACTATAGTTCACATCTGTACATCTGAGAGCACCAAAGAGAGCAATTAATATCAATAAGGGTGTTGATTTGAGTGAGTCCTGGGAGAAAAATGAGAATAGGAAGAAATCAAGAGTAGGAGTGTGTGTGTGTGTGTGTGTGTGTGTTTTCTTTTTCGAACTAACCTGACCCTCTGTTCCTTATTTATAAAATAGGGCACCACTGTCCAGCCCATTTAGGGGGATCGCTAAAACCAGTAAAGTTTTGAGCTTGAAGCTCAAAACAACAGGCTATATTTTGTACAGAACTGATATGGTTTATACTTAAAAAAAAAAAAACAAAAAAACAAAAACTGATCAGCAGCTAACTCTCCTGGTTGGACAGACCTGGTGTTTACCAATTACATAGAGAGTAGGGGCTGCAAAATCAAAATTCCAGCTTCTTAATTTAACCCCACTGTGAATTAAATAAGAGTGGGGAAATAATTGAAGGCCTATAAAGTAAACAGAGGGAACCATCTCGGTTACAGATGTTCAGAACCCAACTTATATCACTTGAATACACCATGGCAAGCAGATGAGGACACAGGGAATTTATCAGTTGAACAGTTCTACCTGACTCATTGCACAGTTCTGAAAACAGCACGTGACTTCCTCCTCCTCCTCCTCCTCCTCCTCCTCCTCCTCCTCCTCCTCCTCCTCCTCTTCTTCTTCTTCTTCTTCTTTTAATAGAATTTATGTTGTTTATACTAGTATTTTTTTTTAAATAGAAGAACCTATCTTGAGCTAAACTAACTTCCATTAATTGCAACACTTTTTGTTTTATTACAGAAATATTAATGAGTTTAATCTGAGTTAGTGTTCACAATCCAGGTAGAGGTTTGTTTACTTGAGGCACATTGGCATGTACGTGTGCCTCCTAGTAAATTTGCAAGCGTTCATGTGCCTTCTTCATGTGAAGAATTGTGAATTCTGCTGAACCTCTATAGCCAAACTGTTTTGTTTTGTTTAAAAGACTGATTGTGGGCTTGTCTAACTCAAAAGCCAGAGGTGATGCTAACATCTGTGACTCTCCATTTCCCTATGTTAGCTTCAATCTCAGGCAAATGTTTTACACAAAGCCTCAAAGGTCATGTGAGTCTTGGTAATTCTTTTACCCACAAGTGGCATTAAACCCACAAAAGAAAGGTAGTGTGTTCTGATCATTGAATGGCGTCATGTAAGCCACATTTGGGCCTGTCATTTGTCCAAGGGGATAGTGGCTCATGTGTCTAGCTTTGAACCAAGTGAAATGTCTGTTGATCTCTGCTGGCAGTCCAACATTTGGGGAGGGCCAGTTCCCTAAAGGAAAATGAAATTCTATTATGAGAATAAGAGAAAACAGATGTGGGACAGGGAATGACCCCACTACTGATATTACATAAGGCCACAACGCTTAGGCTAGCTCCAACATTACCAGGAAGGATTATCCTGTGTTTACTATGTATACTAGGATTAGTTATACTAAGTTCTATGAGGCAAGAATACAGCACATGTTGCTTCAACAAACATGTGCCTCTCCTCAGGTCTACAGATTGTGAGATGTTTTCTAGGACTAGGGAGTTTTACTTCCAACAGCATTCAGTGCAGCAGTGGAGACCTGCACACTTAGTATGGTCCAGTCATGCCTGGGGAGTATTCATGATGAACTGGAGGAAGCAGATACAGATAAAAGTTATTACTGATAGTAAAATTGGAAAGATTTGGACATTCCTGAGGAAGTATATTCAGTAGATTTTGGTGACTAAGTAGAAGTATGGTTTGAGGGAGAATGAATGTCAGGACAGCTGCAATTATAGCCTTAGGACCTGAAGAATGTGGAGTCATTTGTACCATCTGAACAATCCATGGGAGCATAGGTTTTAGTGTGTACAGTATCATGTTTTGTTATGTGAATATATATATTCATATATGTTGTGAATATATATACATATATATTCACACATAGTGAAAAGCAAGTAAATCTGTCATTTTTCACATCTCTCCCCCTATAATTTATTTATTAAAAATATTTTATTTTTAAAATTTTGTGTTTTTACATTTTAAATTGAAAAATGTGTCTTTTTTGTGCCTGTGTGGGTGTGCCGGCCTGCAGTAGGCAGAAGTGTCAAATTCATCTAGAGCTGAAGTTACAGATCCATTGACAGCTGCCCAACATAGGTGCTGGGAACTGAACTTGGGCTATCCGCAAGAGCCATACATACTATTACCCTCTGAGTCATCTCTTCAGCCTATTTATCTTTTAACAGGAGTACTTAAAATCTAGTCTTTTGGCTGGAAGTTTTCAATAAATAATAAGTACTGTATATTTTTCCTTTAGTGTTCCCATGGTTCATGAAATCCCTAAGTGTTTTGTCATCTATAACTCTGTTCTTTTTGACTTATGCATTCCATTTCCTCTTTCTTCTCATTTGTGATACCTATTCTTCTACTCTGTTTTTCAATGGCTTGCTTCCTCACTCCCTTCAGAGTCTACACACAATTGAGAGCATCAGCATTATATGAAAGGGTAGGCGCAATGGAATTTCCTATGGGTAGGGGAGAGAGTATTTAGCCTAGGAAAGATGAAAAGATCTCTTCAGGTAGATTTTACCCTTCGTCCACCTCCACATGAACTGTGGAAGTTGGTAGGAAGTACACTGTGAACATGAATTGCTGAGGGGGGACACATGGCTAGAGAAGGGGGGACTGTAAAGAAAGGTGGAGGAGTGCCCTCATTTAGGAAGCAAAGGAGGAAGGCAATGGGCAGAGGGAAGCCATTGCAAGAAGGTGCTTTCTCAGAGGTCCTGAAAGAAAGAGTGTGTCCACCGGGCCCACAGCAGTGAGATGTGCTATGGGAGAATCCAGCAGGATAGAAACCAGTAAGGTTCTTAGCCAGTGTTCTATTTCACATTGGGATGGAGTTGGGTTGTGAGCCCATGCAGAGCAAGGGCAAAGCTATTACATGCACTTCTGCTTCTGCTGAGTTTTCTATCAGTCTGTCCTCTCTCTCCATCTTTTTCTCACCAACATACTGTAGTTAAGACATAGATCTAGGATCACAGATCTTTGCACCGTAATGCTATTACCTCCAAGCTGGACGTCCCTAGGTGATCATCTTAAGCTTTCTCTGCCTCAGTTTCTTCTTGTGTGAAGGGAGATATTTCCTCCTCACAGGATTGCTGTAAGGATTAAGGAAAATAGAAGCGACACAGGTTGCATGATTAATCAATAAGAAATGCCACTTAATCTTTTTTTTTAAGTTGTCTTAACCTTCATTAACTCACTTCAGTTTATTAATTTCTTTTCATAGATGCTGTCACTTTCAAACATGTTTGAGATTAGAAAAAAAGATTATGCATGTGTGGCACGTGTGGCGTGCGCACACACACACACACAAACACACACACACACACACACACACACACACACACACATTTACTTCTTCATTTTCCTACTAGACAGTGAGCTCTTTGGATACAGTTCAGTGCTTCATTTACATTTATGTCCCGGGAAAGAGAACTACACAAAGCATAGTAGAGTGACTATGTTAGAATGGAGGTACAAAGAGCTCAGGCAGAAGGATACATTTAAGAAAGAGGTGTTGGTGCCTCTTAATTCTCACAGGAATGATGAACCAGAGGTGCTCATGTTGTAATGAAAACAAAGTGATGCTTAGAGTGGTCCTGATAGCAAAGGGTGCATACAAAGCAATGAGGACTGTGGAAGTGATGTCCGTATGCTCCAGTGTTTGGAATATTTTTAGAAAATTCATAAAATAAGATAGACCACTTTAAAACAAATTTCCAAATAGCAACATGGTTATTTGTTGCTCGTACTTAGAGCTCAGTAGGTATCGATTAAACAAACCAGTAAAAGAAATGAATCATTGATTGGTTTTGTATCATTTTGCCCTTCATATCAGAGGAGTGGAATTTGCCAGGTTAGAGGGAAAGCAAAAAAGAGACTCCGTGGGAACTAGGGATCTAGTCCTGGAACACAAAAATACTGTTTTGGAATGACTGAACAGTATCTATGTGGAAAGGTAACTGGTGGGGACCCAGGAACAGGGTGGGCATAGGACTCTAATCAATAAGTAATGATTAGAGACATTCCCAAGGGATTTTGTTGCTGTTGTTTATTTGAAAGAGGGTCTCTATCTATCATGGCTGGCCTGGAGCTTGGAGTAATCCTCCTGCTTCTGCTTCTCTAGTGAAGGGATTATAAACACGGGCCACTATATGCATATGTTCCATCCCAGAGGGTTTTCATAAGCTTCTCCTTGTTACAGTTCTGTTTGATAATAAGGTCCAAGGTGTGGCACAGGTGAGATGGAGCAGCTGAGAGCCGTGGCTTGGAAGGAGGTCCATAAGCTGAGGCTGAGAGACTGGGAAGGGTTATTAGTGTGGGATAGATGGGGATTGAAGTGATTTGGGTTGGTAGACCCACCGAGCTGATAAATGTGGAGTTAGCCGCACATTTCAATTATTCTTAGATAAATGTAGACATTATCTCTGCTTTCTGCTACTGTGTGTTATTATTTGCACTGCAGGTCTGTACCAACTTAAGGGATAAAGACAGACACATAGGTGATTGCTTTTTAACTCCCATGTGTGTGGGTTTTTTCTCTTTATTTGACTTAAAAACTGAAGTTTGCATTGAGCACTGAATATAGAAGGAACCATGTAAGACCAGAGATAATACTTAAAGTTGATTTTTTTTTTCTTTTTGGTGTTATGACTTTTCCTGAGGAGCCAGGAACAAATGTCTCTTCATCCCAGGTAGAGCAAACATGACAACCCAAAGACACTTTTTCTATTTCAATGTCTTTTATTGGACTAGTGTGTTTATTGGGGTTACTACTTATAGCAGCATGAGTGCAGGGTGGGTATTTGCAGAAGTGTGGATGACTCAAAGGCAAGTACATCACCAAAAAACCCCATCTGAACATGGGTGACCACTCAAGAAAAACTGTACGTCGGGAGCACCCTCTACAACTTGCAGACAGGCCCACTGAAGAGTCCTCTCTCTGATAGATTACTGCTTGGAGAAGGGTTTTGTGAATCTTGTAACTGAGTTTGCTGAGCCTTGTGAGTTTTGTTAGTTTCCTGGATCTTATGACTCACATTTTTTCCTTCAGAAAGGATGAGTTCAATTTGGAGGCAGTACCTATTTGGCTTTGAGATACTGGTCTTATAATGGAGTCCAGAATTCCCTATTTCTCTGTGTGGAGTCTAGACTGACTCAAACTCATAGAGATCCTCCTGTGTCTGGCTCCCATGTAGGGATTACAGATAAGGTGTTTTTTACCACACTTTCTTTAAAGTACTTTGTCATATATATTTTACTATAGCTTAGGTAGTAACATAGCCTGCTTTCCATCTCTGAATTGTGATAAATAATTATAATTTATTCACATGTCACATAGCCTGCCCATATACATACATACATATACATATATACACACACACACACACACACACACACACACACACACACACACACATACATATAGTAGCACAGTGAAGCAGAGTTCTGAACATGTTGCTTTATATATTCTTGTCCTAAGTTTTACTGCCTGTAGGATATGGATTTTAGGTTTATTTATAGAGTGTACTTTTTATAATATAGAACCATTTTTTTCATGTCAAATGGGTAATGTGAGACATCAAAACAAGGTGTGAGGAAGGAATGTCACACACTGATATGAACATTCAATCCTCAATCTTCGTGCTTAGAGACAAAAAAAAAGATCAGTAGCATATAGCATTTTAAGATTGCTCTATACAATAGGTTAATCTTGTTTGCATTTGTATGTTAATCTGTATGTTAATTTAGAGTTAGAGTTACAAAGAAAGCATTAAGTTCCTAGTGTAATTTTCTGTGCATTATCTGAGTGGTTAATTCTCTCTTGGGAAAATTACATTTTGGATACCATGCCAGCATTGAAATCAGATGTATTAAAAGCAGGCTTTTTCTTGATGGTTTTCCTGGCATTCCAGTAAGCCTCCCTCTAAGTCTCCCTCTGTCTGTCTGTCTGTCTGTCTGTCTGCCTTTGTCTCTGTCTCTTCTCTCTCCATCCCTTTCTCTCTCTCTCTCTCTCTCTCTCTCTCTCTCTCTCTCTCTCTCTCTCTCTCTGTGTGTGTGTGTGGGTGTGTGTGTGTTAGGGGTGAGAGAGCTTTGAAACTGATGGTTTCAAAGCTCTTTGACGAAAAACTTACTGGTAGGGCTGATTCTCTTGTAATAATATTCATAGAGAAAAGATTTGATTTTTTCTATACTAAGACACTGTTACAGCTGTGAAAATATTCCATTCTCTCCATATTGATGTTCCCAGGCTTGTGTCTTGTTTTCTCTAATTGAAATTTCTCAACCAAAATAAAGCTTGGTCATGCACAAAAGTTAGGATAGAGTGCAGGGAGGGGAGATAATCCCAGAACCTTTAACATTGTAATCAAATATCCATAACTCAACATTAGAAGGGTAGTGCTTGCTTCTGCTGGTGTTAACTGGAAGGTTTAGATACCCCAGCTTTGGACACCCTGCATTACTGACAAATGAAGGCCTCCCTTTTTAGGTTTAGTCTTGATAATAAAAGAATTTTAAAATGGACTCAGGGGAAGCTCAAAGACAATTTTTATTAGAGTTTGGGAATAAACAGAGGGCAAGCTATAAATCATTGCAGTAGTGGAATACGCGCTGAGGAACCTCGGGGGAGAATCTGTAGAGAAAGGAGAGAGAAAGAAGTTTCTGCCTTTTGAGTTAGGCTGGGATGCTCAGCAATGGAGGTCAGCCAGCAGCCATGTGGCAGCAAACGCCTGTGTGATGGAAGGTGGAGAGCTTCAGAGAAAGAGTGAGAAAGCCTGGAGTGGCGTCGTAGAAAACATGCTTAGTTGTCAGCCATTATCTGAAAGACAAATTGAAAATAAGGAAAAGTTATGCCTTTTTTTCTTTTTTGAGTAATGACTAAGAAAATGGATGGAATTGACAGAGCTACATAGCCATTTTCAAAGCTTTGTAAGTAACTTTTGGTGTTTTCTTAATCTGAACTGTCCAGTGAGTTTCTCTCTTTTATCTCTCATCACTGAGGCTATTTATTTTAGCTGCACTAAATGATAGTTTGTGTGTGTGTGTGTGTGTGTGTCTGTCTGTCTGTCTGTTTCTGTGTGTGTATGTATGTGTGTGTGTGAGTGTGAGTGAGAGAGAGAGAGAGAGAGAGAGAGAGAGCATGTGTGTGTATGTATTGAGGATGGCAGTAGTAGCAAGCATAAATATCAATGCTTTCTAAGAAAAAAATTGTAGACTGCTTAAGATTTGTCACAGAAACCTTGAAAGTACTATGCTAAATGAGATAGTCATATTATTCTGTTTATGCAAAATTCACATTTACAAATCTGTTGAAGCAGAAGGGAAGAGTTGATGAGGAATGCTAACCAAAATGTCATTTAATTGATCATCCTGTCCTGTTTTCTAAGAGCGGGTCAGATATCCCAGACTGACCTCAAACATTATGGAGACGGATGACCCTGAACTCCTACTCCTCCAGACTCTACTTCCCAAGTGCCGGGATTTACAATCAATTGACACTATTTATAGTTGTATTTCCCTTTTCAATATCTTTGGATAAACCACTGGATAGTATGTGTCTTAGTTAGGAAAGGAAAGAGTTTATTTCTTCTTATAGTTCTCAGATCATACTTTATGGGGAAGTCACAGCAGGAATGTGGAGGCAGGAGCTGAGGTGGAAGCGATAGAGGAACACTGCTTACTGGCCTGCTTCTTATGGCTTGATCAACCTACTTTTTGTACAACTCAAGACCACCTGTCAAGGGTTTACACTGCCCACGGTGGGCAGGACACTTCTACATCTATCATTAAACAAGAAAATGCACTACAGACTTGCCTACAGGTCAATCTGATGGAGGCTTTTTCTAAATTCAAATTCATTCTTCCCAGGTATGTCTAGATTGACAAAAATATACCCAACAAGAACAATATGCTTTGTGGGACAAAAGTGTGTGATAAATAGCATCTATCTATAAAACCGTAAGGATAATTAATAGGTACCTATTTGTCAACCATTCTTGTAAGCATAACCCTGCTACATTTGCTTGTTCTGGTTAAGTTGATCTTAGATTGGGAGAAGGCGAACTATAAACCATAGTGACATAAGTAAGATAACTTGTAAGCGCTGTTAGAAAGTAAATACTTTAGTAGATTAAGAAGTGATGCAGAGAGAATGAACACCTTTGGAACAGACACCAGAGAGGCTCGTGCAGGAGGAAACAGTGAATTAGGTACCTGAATGTTAAGAAGGAGCTATCCACAAGGCTGTCTGCAGGGGGATGAGCTCAATATAGAGGTAGTTGCACACACAAAATCCCCAAGGAGGAGGCCATGAATGTAATGAGAAAGCTATAGCAGAACTTGAGATGGCTGTTGGTACGGCCCTGTTCCGAAGTCACTAGGAGTTCTGGTGTCTGATACATAAAGACAAGTGCCTTCCGCACTTCATGATTTCCTCCCACTTGCCTTGAAATACCTATGCCATCTTGCTTTCTACTCTGCCTCTTAAGAAAGCCTAACTGAGCATGGCTTTCTAGATGTCCTCCACACTCCTGCTTCTGTATCCTGTCCTTGTGCTTAGAACGCTCACCTGACCTTTGCTCTCAAAATAATATGTCATCTCAAAATCACCTTTTTATGTGCCCTGGAAGTATAACTAAACACAACATATAGGCAAAATTCCTGTGAGCTTTTCAACAAATTCATCCGTATTGGCCTTTCTCATTTGCGCCTTAGTGCAACTGGGTTTTAATTCCTTGGTTTCTCCCTCATAGGTTGGGGGTTACCTAATTATTCCTTTATTTTATAGCATGCTACAGGGTGTCTCACTCCTTAGAAACAGTCATTATGTTAGTTGAAATATTTACAGACATGTGCTATTTGTACAAAATAAATCTGTACATTAGAGAAAGTTTTCTAAAGTGTTTATAACACAGCCAATGAGGAAGGCTGGTCTGGACATAATGTTTGATAAAAGGGTGGAGTTAAGAAATCGATGATATAGGACTTTAAGACTCTGGCTTCCTGGAAAATAGCCAGCACTTATCTCTTACTGTGTCTGACCTTGGCATTGTCCTTGTGGTCATTCTGATTTTTGACTCTCAGCATTATTTGTGTGATCACTGAAGTACTCAGAATGACAGTATCCACTGCGAGAGCCAGGTCCCAGTTCACCCTGGGAACAGGCTTGCTTTTCCATGGATATCAGTGAGCACCAACAGCCTGCTGGCTGTGATAACTGCCCTGAATATGGCCATGGATGCCTGGTGTCTGCTGGAATAGTGAAAAAAAGCATAGAGCCAAAGAATGGGCCAATGGTAAGAAAACAGTTTCAGGTCACAGGTAGATCTACTGTCTGTGCAGAAACAGTGCAATGGCAAACAAACAAACAAACAAACAAACAAACAAACAATCAAATCCAGCATATTGAAGGCCCTGAAGCTCCCTGGAATATAGCAGTGAAATCTTCTGATGGCCATAGACACAGGGCAGAACCAAGCCGGATTGGTTGCTTTGGAAGGCCAGAACTCTGAAGTTAAATCTTCATGAAAGGGAGGATTGGATTGCAGACTCCAGAACAAACAGACATAAATTAGCCCTGTAGCTTAGACCATGAGGAGTGGCTTCTGAAATATCCTGGGAGATAGGAAACAAACTCAGGACAAATAGAACAAACATTCATTGGGAGTTAACTCCCTTTAATTACAGAAAGAACATTCTCTTGGTTGAGTGACATGGCTAGAAGCCAATCTCTCAACAGAGATGGGTCTCCCCATTTGACCTATCTAGGGCTGTAGGATCCAAGCCTCAAATGACCAGGCCCTTGGGCTCAGGCACATAGAAGGGAACATGCATGATTTCCTGGGTTTCATGAAAGAGAGATGAGAAAGCATTTTCCCATGGGATGTGTGATTTAAGACTAGAACAAATTTCTTCCTCTGACGTGATGCATCTCAGTGCAAAGACTCTTCCATTCTTTGTTCAGACTCCTGAAAGCCTTATCCTATCCTACTGTCTTCTCCTCTCCTGGTCATTCAGCATTCAGAACTTCACTCACCCACCCTCTTTTGTTATTCCTTGCAAATGAACTGCCATGTCCATTTTCAGTGTCTGAAAACTGTCAGGCTCAGATCCTGCCTTTTTGCAAGGGCCACTTGCATGGCTGAAATGATTTGTTGGCTAAAATATCCAGTATTGAAACTGTTATTAAACCTTGCATGCTTCATTTGACATTTTTATCAAGCATGTAGTTTATTTTTCCTGTTTTATTTCTTTCTATTTGTCACTATTTCCTTCCCTTTGAGAGAGAGAGAAAGAAAGAGAGGGAGAGAGAGAGAGAGAGAGAGAGAGAGAGAGAGAGAGAGAGAGAGAGAATGAGAACAGTAGTACAGTAGTACTGGGTAATGAACCCAGGATCTTATGCATCTAGGCAAGAAAACCACCACTGTTTTAATTTTTTATTTTGAGACAGGATCTCACTAAGTAGTCCAGGCTGGCTTTGAACCAGTTCTGTAGCCATGGCAGATTTTGAACTTGTGGTCCTCCTGCCTCGTTCTCCTGAGGTCTGATCTAGCCAGTAATTTCTTTAAAGACAGAGTTTTGGTCTGGTCCATCTTCAAATGCCATGTGACACTTAGAAGGTTGCTCAGCAGTTAAAATGGCTTCAGAAATGTATTCTGTAGTGGACAGATGACACGTCAGGGAGACAGAACAGACTGCTCAAGCCATTGTTGCCCATGGTGTGATAAATTGTGGATTTTTGGAGTTACATATGCACAAGTGATATGTGAACAAAAGTGACACATGTCCCTTCATTAACAGTCAGTGAGTGACTCCTGGTGATGGTCATCTGTCTGGGTGACTGGCAGACCTCCAGGTTTGGAAGATGCTTCATTAGTCTGGGTTCTTGAGGCGGGGGGCATCTCATAAGAAGCTAGTGCACAGTGGGCATATGACACAAGCTAGAGATAACCTTGGGGGTTTCAATTGCTCAGTTTCTTGGGTCATCTGTTGTTGTAGCAGAACCTGGTGGATTAATGCACAAGTCCAATCCTAATGGTTTTCTTCTTAGTCTTGTACACAGTATAAGATAAGGTCTCTGATAAAAAGGGGCAGGGGAAGGATTAGTAGAAGCATCCTTGTTTTAGAGGAAGTCCTAAGTAACAACAGCATATTTCCCAAACCAGAAAATCAGAAGACAGATAACTAGGTCTTTGCCCATATGTAAACACTGGATTCCCTTGTTTAGAGGAGATATGCACTCCCCAAAAGGAGTTTGGAAGATCCTGGAGCTCAGTTGCTCTAATAAGTTGCTTTTCTGACGTCTTACCATACTGAGATTTGGAGTGTGAGTTCAAATGTAGCTGTCCATGACTGAAACCTGTTCAAAAACTTCAGGGCTTTTTAAATCCTCACTCTTGGGAAGGAAAACATTTAGTGTGTTACAGGTTATCCTTTCATTGTATTTTAATTTTATATTTTAAAAAATTGTTCTTGTAGTGCCCGCTACTTGAAAGGCTGTGGCTAGAGGATCATTAGAGCCTGGGAATTCTGGGCCACTCTGAAATATAGTGGTGTTTAAGCTCAAAAAAGAAAGATTATTAAACAGGGGCAGAGCAGTCAGGCTGCTTCTCCATAGCACCTGACTGTGCTTCCCCAAGACTTTACTGTGCTGAGGGACTCCCACTGCTGCAGAATCCACAGAAGTCTGTGGTCCCTCTCCAGGGGGTGCTCTGCTCTCCTGGTTGGAGACCTGACTTCACAGCATGTGGAATCTTGCATTCCCTGATTTATGTGATGTAGACACAGTAGGGAACATCTGACATGTGAAAAGCAATGGCCCAGAGTCGAGTCTCCAACTGTTGAACAGAGTCCAAAGCAGCAGATTTTTCTTCTTTGGCAAGATGGAGCTGAAGCAATGTGCAGGGATTTGGTTTGCGGATTCCCAATCTGCTAGAAAATGGGAGTAACTTAAAATGGGGAGCATGCATGCTTCATAATGTGGAAAAGCCAACAGTCACGTGGCTTGCTGTCTTCGGCAAGCTGAGCACTGTGAGGCTTAGTGGATTTGGGGAGTTAGTTTTGTTTTATTAAGTTGACATATTGCATGTGGACATATGCATCTCCATACTCTTTTATTAATATAGAAAAAAATTGATTTTGTTCAAGAAAAAAAAAAACTGAAAACTAAAGATAGTAGTGAGCCCTGAAAGTCTTTTCGGCTACTTTCTATCCCTGAGGCGAAGATGTATCTTCAACAGTGATGCCTTGATTTTACTTTGAGTTTTCTCCTTTGAGAGCATTCGGCCCTTCTCTATTCATGGAAAATGTTTTTAAATACCCACACTTTGCTGAGGGCTGTCTCAAGCAACACACTAGCAGCAACACCCACTAGCAGGGGGAACACACAATCTCACTTCTCTTTAGAACTTACATACTCAAGTGCAGCGTATCTTCTTGCTTCAGAATCACAAGCCCTACTTCTTTGGGGGATGTGAATTAATTGGTAGGTTATTTAGTGGGTCAGTGGGGCCTGGCTAATCTACAATGGCTTTTCTCATTTCTCTAGAGATTGCTACCCTAGTGTGCAAATACCTTTCAATTTTCTATTTGTGTTTTGTTTGCAACTATCCCATAGATCAAAGCAAGTTATAGTACTAATTGGAACTTCTAGAAGTAGAGATATAAGCTTCATCTCTTGGTAAGAGGAAACATGACTCATAGTGTCCAGATTTTTCAGTGCCTCAGTTAATTAGACAGAAAAAAATGTGTTGGATGATGCTGAGTACTAAGAACAGAAAGTAGGGAAAGGAAGCTGAGATGTGGGTTAAGCACTTTGGAAGTGGAGGCAAGAGGATCAGGAGTTTAGGGCCAGCCTGGGCTACATGAGACCTTGGAATGAAAGGTAGGGAGGGGAAGGGAGGAAGGGAGGAAAGAAGGGAAGAAAGAAGGAAAGAAGGGCCAAATTAATCAGGGAAGGGAGAAAATCAATCAAAGGCAAGGAGTGGGGATTATCTAGGAAAATTCTTTCCTTGCAAATAGTTGATTAAAGAAATTTCACGCAGAAAGTGTCTTAGTTAGGATTTCATTGTTGTGAAGAAACACCATGACCACTGCAACTCTTAGAAAGGAACAAATTCAATTGGGACTTTAAAATCCAGAGTTTAGTCCATTATTTTGGCAGGAAGCATGGTAGCAAGCAGGTAGATGTGGTGCTGGAGTGGTACCTGGGAGTTCTGCATCTGGATTGATGAGCAGAAGGAAGAGGAAACAACAACACTAGGTGTAGATTGAGCATTTGAAATCTCAAAACTTTCCCCTAGTGACATGTTTCCCCTAATAAGGCCACACTTACTCCACCAAGGTCACAAGTCCTATCATTTCAAACAATGCCACTTCCTATGAGCCTGTGGGGGCTATTTTCTTTCAAACCACCACAGAATGTGACTAAAGAAAGAGCTGAACCAAGTGAGGGTAAGGCATAAGTCTTATAAATACCTGAAACAAAGGTCGTGGGCCAGAGAGTTATCTTAGATGAATATGGAGAAGCCCATTGGTCCAGAGTGAGCACAGGTGTGGTAGATGATGACTTCAGGGGTCAGGCAGGTGAACAGGGAGGGCACACCCAACCTGTAAAATGGGAGTGCCGTTTCTCCCATTTTAGTGCATTTCCATTATACTGAGATGTTTGATTGTGGTTTAGTAGATCTGAGATTCTCTAGATGCAGTAGACAGAGTGTTCAGAGAGCAGCACTTCTAATAAGCTCTCAGCTGTAGCACAAATGTTGCTGAGAGTG
Source organism: Arvicanthis niloticus (assembly GCF_011762505.2). Lineage (NCBI taxonomy): Eukaryota > Metazoa > Chordata > Mammalia > Rodentia > Muridae > Arvicanthis > Arvicanthis niloticus. Next base: position 125,838,648 of record NC_047658.1, on the reverse strand, counting down.
GTCTCTGTTTTCTCTGCATGGGAAGGGTGGTCCTAGGATGCTTTCAGTAGGTCCTTGTTTAAAGACAGACATATAGCATAAGGGGTTGGCATTCTCACACAGTCTGTCGGGAAGAACACTGGGTTTTGTTTGTGAAATCTCCCACCATTGGGATATCTTTTTTTTTTTTGTTTTTCTCCCAGTGAATGTTTTTCTTTTCTTTGTTGTGAGCAACACACAGCAGGACCTACTCTGGATTCTGCTCTTCCCAGTTTTCTACAGGTTTGTTCCAGAACACACCTGCTCTGCCTCCTTGCAGTCATCCAAGTCGTGGTGACTAAAAGTCTTCTCACTTAGTGCCTTCTCTCTGGTCTTTGCTCTATGCCCCAGTCACTGTCAGTTCTGGCTGTGCCTCATTACAAAATGCAATAGAATTGAAAATCAGATAATAATTCATGTGTTTTGATAGTAAGAGAATATTTGGTGCTTTCAAAGATACCTTCTGAGCTTGACTTGGTGGGCTCTTCCTCCCGCAGCCTCTCTTACCTATGCTTTTACTTCCTAATGTTTCAGTTATACCTTGGTCAACTCTAGTCTAAGTATATTAAGTGGAAAATCTCAGAAGTCAAAATGATCATGAATTTAAAGAACTTATAGTGTGTTAACTATTCCATATTATTGTTACTACTAACTTTATTTTTATTATTATTAACTTCAAACTTACTGTTCCTAATTTGTAAACTGAACTTTATTGTAAGTTATGTTATAGGAAATCATAGTGTATACAGAGTTAGACCATCTGTTCTCTCAGGCATTCACCAGGGGTCTTTGAACTACTGCAGAGGATGGAAGAGCATGATTCACAACTCATGCTCAGAAACAGCGTGCTACTCCCCCTTTCCCTCCATCCACTCTGGTCCCTTTTCTACTACCCAACCACAGGAATCATTAGCTGATTTTCAACTCTATTGTATTTTGTAGTGAGATAGTCTGGCCATTGCATAACTACAGGGTTTTTGTTGTTGTTGTTGTATTTGATATGGGAAAGAACTGCACATAGAATATCATGAGTAAGTACCTGGTGATGTTGTGTATTACATATTTATACTTTCCTGTTATTGATTCTGAGTGGCCCAATTCATCCAGCAACTTGATAAGAAAACTTAGTCTTACTTAGGATACGGGACCCTGGAAAACCAGTTCCCTCCAGATTGGGTATTTCTGTTGTGCCCTAGTTTTATTTTGGCCTTTACGTTTAAGCATTAGGGTTTTAAAATTTTATTTATCTTTTTTTTTTTTTTAAATCTGACTGAACCTCTCATGAGTCTTTTCCAAGCTCTTATGATTCCGAGGACAAACTTTTCTAGATCTAGTCTGCATATGTAGTCCTTATTTAAGAATCCTGAGGTGGTGTTTGCTTGCTTTCTTATTTTTGTGAGACAGTGTCTCCTTTTTACTCAAGTTTAGGACTCACTCTGTTCCCCAGGTTAATGTCAACTCCCTGTAAATCTTTCCCTAGTCTCCTGAGTGTTGAGATTACAGGTGCGAGCTATCATGCCTGACTTCCTATTTATTATTAAATGAGTTTTTATATTAGTATTAGAATCATAAAAGAAAAGTAGAGTAAGTAATTAGAGTTGCAAAATATTATTAGCAAATTGTGTCACAATTGACTGTATCATCACGTACCAGGAATGGCTGTGTGCAACACTGACTTGTGATATATTATTTAAGCTAATTATTAACTCACCCAGATGTATTGACTTGAATGTTATCATAAAGGGCTCTGAGATGTCAGTGTGACCAAGTTCCATAAAATTTATTGCTTGAATATTGCTGGAAATTTCAATAAGGCATTGCCTTTTGCCCTCAAACCACCACAATAGATAGTGTTGTCATTTACTATTGGGGAGAGAGAGAGAGAGAGAGAGAGAGAGAGAGAGAGAGAGAGAGAGAAGAGAGAGGAGAGGAGAGGAGGAGGAGGAGGAGGAGGGGAGGGGGAGGGGGAGGGGGAGGGGGAGGGGGAGGGGGAGAGGGAGGGGGAGGGGGAGGGGGAGGGGGAGGGGGAGGGGGAGGGGGAGGGGGAGGGGGAGGGGGAGGGGGAGAGGGAGAGGGAGAGGGAGAGGGAGAGGGAGAGGGAGGAGAGGGAGGAGAGGGAGGAGAGGGAGAGGGAGGGAGAGAGAGAGTTTTAATTAATAGTAATTCATTTGTCTTGAAATGAATGCTACTTCCAAAAGTCTGTAACTTTGAAAGACCCCTGCTATTATTCTCCTAAAGTATAAAAATACCCTTAGGTAATTAGACTCTTCTGGATTTTAGAGTTGAAAACAGTAATATCACTTAGACTAGTGGTTCTTAAATTTCCTAATGCTGCAACCCTTTAATATAGTTCCTCATGTAATGGTGACCCCCAACCATAAAATTATTTTGTTGCTACTTCATAACTGTTATGAATTGTAATGTAAATATTTTTGGAGATAGAGGTGGTTTTTTTTTTTTTAAAGAATTATTTATTTTAGTTAGATGAGTATACTATGGCTGTCTTCATACACAACCAGAAGAGGACATTAGATCCAATTACAGGTAGTTGTTAGCCATCATGGGGTTGCTGGGAATTGAACTCAGGACCTCTAGAACAGGTCCTGAGTTCAGCCCCCAGAGATAGAGGTTTGCCAGAGGGGTCATGACCCACAGGTTGAGAACCACTGACTTAGACCCTTCTTAAAGAATGTAGAGATTGGAACCTAGAAAAGAGGAATTGACACATCACTGCCCAGGTCTTCTGCAGGTGTGAGTTGCAGCATATTCTAAGTGCTGATTACAAAAGAAAGTGCTGAGAACGCCTTATTAAAAATATTCCAGTTGGCTTGCAGTCCCAGCATATGGGAGGTAGGAACAGAAAAATCAGAAGTTCAGGGTCATCCTCAGCTGTGTGATAAGTTTGACACTGTCAGGCCTACTGTCTTAAAGCACAGCAAAATGGACCAACAACAAAACCCAAAGAATGATGAATAGAAACACTGAGAAGCCTTTCTGACTATTTTGATCTTTTGTTGGATGCATATTTACATGCTGATGAAGTGGCTCCGCAGGTAAAAAGCACTCGTGGAAGTCAGATGACCTAGTTCAGAGCTCAGAACTCAGAGAGTCCTGTGACCTCTACACATAAACCCACACACATCATAGACACGCAATAATAAAGAAATAAAAATGATTATTTCACACACATGAACCCACACACATCATAGATACACACTAATAAATAAATAAAAAATAATTAACCTACACATAAACTCACATAATTATAGGCACGCCCATCTTGTTTGACCCCTTAGACTTCTTTCTTGGGAAAATCAGAAGGCTCATTCTCATTTTGGTGGAGGCAGATGTCATGTTTTCTTTTGCATAGGAATCTGTCCATGGAGTGCTTTTACCTGTGACTGCAGACTTAAGGTCCACAAGTTCAAAGACTTGTCGTGCTTCCCATGTGGCTTGTGAAAGTTCTAGAGAGGGTATGAATCTGCATCTGTCATGATAAGCAGTATACATTCTATCTCTAGGTCTGTAATACAGGCACTAAAGTAACAGGATAGAGAGAGCACTATAGCTAGTGTAGACACTGTAGAATTCCGTTTAATACGATACATTTGAAATGGGAGTAAATTCTTATAGCTGCAGGACCCAGTCTCCACCCTAGGTCTTTATCACTGTAGTAGTTTATTGAGGCTTTAAATCTGTTTCACAATTTAGTTACAGAACTTTGGCATGTTCCAACTGAGGGTGGAAGTTCTGTTCTTCATTTAAATTCCTTGCATCTATAGTGGACATGCAATTTGGCAATATCCAGTGTTTTGCACATTATCACAGTTCACGGATTTACCTCCAATCCCATGGAAACCTCATAGAAGCCTAATATCTATTAAGTGAACTCATTTTTTTCTCCATTTATCTAGATATGAAGTATTTGTGTAGATAAGCATATGTCTTCGGTTAACTGCAAAAATGTGTAAACACTGCAATGATTCTTTTGGTAAAATACTGTATTGAGTTTATCTTTTATGTCAACAGTAAGTGCTTAGGAAAGATAAAGAGAGATACTTAAAACTCAATCTACAGGGCCAAATACATTTCCTAAATATCACTTCTGACTTTCTTGTATATACATGCAAACATTTACTTAGAGGCCTAATGGTTATTTGAGGTCACTTTTTATTTATTTAACATATATTTATGATCAAGCAAGCTGCTGAGATAAAAGGTCAATGGATTTTTTTTTTCTTGTTAAGAAGATAATAAATAAGTAAATAAAAGTTAGGCACTTGATCCAGGCAGAGAAACTGCTGAGATAAGATAATAATCCTGAAATTTATCAGGTTGAAATTGAATCCTCACTAAAAGCTGGAATGTTACTCAAAGCACAAACTACGGTATTCTTTAGGTTTTGCTTAAACCAGTGAGAAGAGCACCAAATGCGATGTCAGAAGCATTCTGTTGCTATCAGTTGGCCCTATTGTAAATGTAGGTCACTGAGCAAATGTGGTGGGCATCAGTTCTATTGTGTGGGAAGTGGAGACACTAATCCTTTCCCTGTCTCTTTCCACTCACTGTCTGGGTGGGTAAGTTCGTGTTAGGTAACCACTGTAGCCTGGGCTGTGATGTGAGTGCTGCTAACAGACTGGTGGTTCTCCAACTTCGATGGCATGCAGCTCGAGCAGGAAAAGCAGCCTAGAAAGGCCACTTGGGAGGTCAGAAAGGACTTTGAGTTCTGAGGAAATGAATTTTGAGACAAAGTGTAAAATTGGAGAAGGAATGGGATTGAGGTACAGGGAATGCCTGGTGGGGACGAACAGCAAGAACATAGGCAAAGAGGCTGAGGAGGAGACCATGGGGCTGAGTGCCAGAGACAGGGAAGGTGTTAGGAGGCAGTGGTCTGAAGGCAGACAGCAGGAGAGCTGGTAGCCTCTCCTGGGCCAACCAAGTAAAAGCAATTTAGATAATTCCATAAAAGCAGAAAGTAAGCAAGTTTTATAAAATGACCATATGCTATCATCTTTTGAGAATCAATTTTATTGCATTTAATTTTTTTTTCAGTGCTGGGAATAGAATGCAAGACATACTATATGCTTAAGAATACTCTAGTACTGAGCAAAGTCCCCAGCCATCTGACATCAACTTACATAAAAAGTGTATGAAAGAACGCTTGAGTGATGGGCAGTTCATACTGCTGTCCTGTTGATGTAGTGGTTAAAATATTTTATCTTCTTGAATCAGGGTCTTACTCTGTAGCTGTGTTTGGGCTTGAACTGATGCTATTTTCCTGTCTTTCAGTTCTGAGGTTCTCAGGCTTAGCCACTGTACTTGGCTTAGTTGTAGAATTCTTAAAGTGATCACTGTAAATAATGTTGGAACAAATGACCCCAAATCAGTTGGCATTTAAAAGGATTTGGAGGAGCAAGTGTATACAGAGCTGAAGTGTCAATGGATCTCTCTTGCTAATATTACACCTAAAAAGATGTTCAAAAACAATTTTTAAAGCTCATACTTTCTGAAGAATCATGGGAAGTAGTTTCAGGTGGAATCTCTGTGGCAATTACAATAGTAGATTGATTGTTCACCTGAGTAGAATTAGGAATTCATATTTTATGGCTACTATAAACAGTTAGCACTAGTGAAGCAGAGTTCCAAGGAGACATTGGTAATGTTATGCAGATGAAGCCTAAGGCTTGATGAACTCTTATTGGCTCTAATGGAAAACATTTTTCTGCCAAAAGTTGCTCCTTACAATATCAAAACATTTTACTTGAAAGAGGAAGGAAAATAGGTTCTGAATTTTATGGTTTGATGGATTCGTTGACAATTTACAATTGAGAAGTAGAAGGGACAGTGTAGTTCTTTCAGTGTGTTCAGTGGCCATGAGAAGGCAACTTCAGCCTTTAACACTCTCAGTGATGAGTCCATGCATCACGCACAGATTTCCAGCTCCAACCCTTTGCTCAAGGTATCAGTTAACAGATAACTATGTTTTATGGTACCATTAACATTAGAAATGTTTTCAATGATCTTTCAGAGTTGATAAAACTCATCCTGAAACTGAACTTTTATTTCAAATGTAGATTGGGGTGGTAATATTACAAGCGAGTAAAACCAGAGGTTAATAAAGGAGGAGGGGGAGGAACTAGGGAGACGTTTCACTGTGTACATTGCTGTACACAGATGATGACATGGATTTACATCTCTAGATCCATATAGAACATGTGCACCTCAAGTGTACATAAAGCGATCGTGGAAGGGAGGCTGGAGAATGCCTGAAAGCTTGGCAGCTTGCCAGCCTGACATAGGCAGAGGGAACAAAAACAGGCTTGGCCTTAAACAGACTATGAAGGCGAGGACCAACATCAAGACTGTTCTCTGACTCCATACATATGCTATGACATATTTTCACCCAAAGCCATACATAGAGACATATACAATCACATACATATACATACTATATACATTATACGTACTACATTTTCTTTTAAAAGCTAGAAATGGGCAGATGTGGAGCACATTTATAGGTTTGACTGCACAGGTCAGGATAGACAGCACTGCTTGTCTTTGTTATGGATGTTGCACATGCAACTCACTCCTGGGGTCACAGCCTCGTGACTTGAGGTTGCTGCGAAGGGGTTGACTAGATTCTGGTTACTATATACACAGGTGCCATGTGTGCATTGGGGCTAACTAGATTCTGGTTACTGTATACACAGGTGCAATGTGTGCATTTGGGTTGACTAGATTCTGGTTACTGTATACACAGGTGCCATGTGTGCATTTGGGTTGACTAGATTCTGGTTACTATGTACACAGGCGCCATGTATGCATTGGGGTTGACTAGATTCTGGTTACTGTATACACAGGTGCCACGTGTGCATTGGGGTTGACTAGATCCTGGTTATTATATACACAACTGCCATGTGTGCATTTCTGCCAAGCTCATGGATACCAATGCTGCTGGCATGGTGTCATTGACTCCACCACTGCCATGATTTACAGACCTGTCCCTTGTTTTCAAGCCAGTTATGTTAGGTATATGGCCAGTGACTCTTAGGCATCTTCCCGACTTTTCTTTCTCTCCTGGAATTACCCAGCCGGGTTTTTTTTCTTTTTCTTTTTCTTTTTTTTCCAGTTTCCATCATGTTGCATAATCAGTAGCATTTTGCTTCAAGGAGAGCAGTACTTTCCTGAGAGTTGTTGACATGTTCCCTTCATTCCACCCAGAGGGGTGCTTTGCATGCTGCACATGAGTCCCAGGGCTGTTGTTTGGTGAAGATCTGATGTTGAAAAGGCTGCCATGGCTGCAGGGAAGCTTTTCAACTGAATAAAGTTGATTTGATGGTATCATGAAATCTAAGCAAACAACTTCACTTTCTGTTCTGCATCCGCATCATGGTATCTAACTAAGGGGTTTTCCCCGTGGACCACCTGTAAAAATACCAGATTTGCTGAAGGATCATTTGCATGGAGTACTGTTGTATAATGTGATGAATGATGACAAGAGCCTATGGTGGTGTGACCACCACTATGTTAAAGATATTGAAAAGTAGCTTGGAAATTTCCCCCACTGCTGCTTTGCAATCGGCCTCTTGTCTCAGGGGCATCTGTTAACCTGCTTTCTGCTCTGTTTTGCCTTTCAAAGGATACTTGTATGATATAATGCACATCTTTGTTTTTACCCATATGTTTGGCATTAGTATCTCCCTCCCCAGTGTTGGCCATAGAAATTAGAATTCCTCTTCTTGAAGGCAGACCATAATCTTCCCTGTACTGTGAGTTGGCAGTAAGGAAACCTTCCAGCCCAGACTGATAATAAGATTCCTGTTTTAAAATAAGTCTGTCCCAGGCCTAGGAGAAATAAATGTTGCAAACAAATCCACACGGAGTCTGAACCAAAGGCCTTCCAGGTTTCCCCTTTCTTCCTATTAGCGTTTGATTATATCTTTTTTATTCAGTCACGTATCCACACGCTTTTCCAAGCTTCGGTCATGATGATAGAATAAAATCGGCAGAAAAACCAATAGGGCAGGGCTCATAGAGCTTTCAGAGAGTGAAGTACATGGGAGTTCCTTGAGGGTGGTGCTCCCACAGAGCGTAGGTGTTTCATGAGGCTTCCCCATAGCTCCTCCTGCATCCCTTGTAATAAACTCAGGGCCTTTGAATTCTGAGAGCTGCTGTAGCAGGGAAGTCAGTTTGTAAGTCGAACTAGATCTTATGACTGGCACCTGAAGCTGTGGCAGGAAAGTCTTTGGGAGCTAAACCCTGCCTGATTCTACTGGATCTTACACTATGCTGTAAGATGTACTTACTGCCATCTTACAGTCAGGTACTGGTCCATAGTACCTGACTGCAACTCAGTCAGGAGGCCCCAGCTGCTGTTGCTGCAGAATTACTTGCTTAATTGCTGATGGGAAAGTACCCCACACTTGTTGAGCCTCCAAGGACTATGTGATAAATGTGAGAGTGGATGAGAACAGTCTGGTTTTAATTTATTAACTATGCAGATATAGATTAGTTATTTTTTCATGAACAGTCTGTTTTAACTGACCTTCCTTTCCATCTTTTCCTGACCCCCTGCTCCCTGCTATACCCTCCCACCTCCAATAGTTCTTTTTCTGCCTCCCTGTAACATGTTCTGTTTACCCCTCCCACTTCCTTAAAACCCATTCCCACCCATTTTGTGGTCCCCTCTTGTACTGGCTAGTTTTATGTCAACTTGATATAAGGTAGAGTCATCAGAGAAGAGGGAGTTTTAATTGAGAAAATGTCTCCGTAAGACCAGGCTGTAGGCAGGCATGTAGGTCATTTTATTAATTAGTAATTGATGGGGGAACACTCAGTATACTATGGGCAGTACTATCCCTGGGCTGGTGGTCATAAACCAGGCATTGAGCAGCACTTCCCACCCCCATGGCCTCTGCATCAGCTCCGGCCTCCTGATTCCTGCCCTGTTTGAGTACTTGCCCTGTTTTTGATAATGAACTGTTGTAGGGTACTGTGAGCAAAATAAATCCTTCCACAAGCTGCTGTGGGTCATGGTGTTTCATCACAGCAATAGTAACCCTAACTAAGACACTTACTTCACTAGTTTTCTGACCTTTACCTATGCTTACATCCACATATACAGACTTGTAAAATTTAGGAGCTACGATCTTAAATGTATATGGGAGTGAAGACACTGTGTTGGTTTTTCTAGTATGTGCTTCCCCATTTAATAATTTCCATATCAATTTTCTGTTAAATTTTATAATTTCATTTTTATGGCTAAATAAAATTCCATCGTCTGTGTGTGTGTGTGTGTGTGTGTGTGTGTGTGTGTGTATGCATTTCTTTTTCTCTTCATTGACCAGTAGTGTCCCTTGTATAGAGGCACTGGTTCGCTCATTCACCGAGTATGAAGGCATGGCGTTATAAACAGATTATAGTAATTACGGCCTAAATTGTTACAACATTCATGTACAATGTTTTGAATGAATGTGCGGTTTTTAATTTTTCTCAGGAGGAGGGAGGGAGGAGTACTTAGGAAAAAGATTTTTAGGACTTACGCAATAAATGGAGATTTAATTTCATGAAAGCTGCCCTAGAGTTTTCCGTGGCGGTGGTGGTGGCGGTGGCGGTGGTGGTGGCTCACACACATCCTCTTCATGATTTACTCACCCATTGTATGATACACTTCGGTCTGTTCTCACAGTTCTGTGTCTGTGGCAACTTGACATAATATAACCTGCCAGAAGCTGCTCCCACTGGCTGGGCCCAAGGAGCTGTGCAAATTGGAGCTTCTCAGTTAGTGTGACACTAACTCACATCCACTCTCAGCTCTGCCCCTGTGCCACGGCTCCGCCCTTGTCCTGGCCTCACTGAGTGTCACCCACCCCTCTGCAATTGCACCTGTTCTTAGGAAGGATCGAAATAAGGATAAACAAGGCATCTCTGGAAAGCTGGTAACAGAAAGGACCTCTCCTAATAGGTTAGTTAAGTCAGGTGACATAGAGGTGAAAGGTCATCGTCTTGCTGCACCTCACCTCACAATCATATTTTAAATGCTCACAGCTCTTATACTTCCAGTCTTCTCAGTTATGGGCAACATGTTTTATTTGAAGTGTTATAGTTGTTCCAGCCCCAGAACTTGTATAAAGCTGTGAGAGCCTTATTCTTTCTTCTATGATGTGAGTACTGGGGTTGAACTCAAGCTTGTGAGAGTCTGTTCTCCCCTTCCACCATGTGGGTACTGGGGTTGAACTCATGGTGTTCGGCTTTACAGCAAGTGCTTTCACCTGCTGAGCCATCTCACTGGCTTACTAGAAAGCTTTTCCAAGACATCTGTCTTAATTCAGACTGTTCAAGTCCAGAGACTTGGCATTAGTGTTTGCTTGGTTTTTAAGTCCACATACAACACTAATGGATAGCCAGAGTTGAGGATGACTAAATCCTGAAAGAAAAACGTACTATTTCAGAGGCTAATTCTAGCAAAATTTCCACTTGTCAAACTATGAACTATTTCTGTTTGTTTTTATGGGTATGTGTTTCCAATGTATAGAGTGATCATTAATGACAATATAGACCCAGTATAGAAAGTCTGCTATTCTCTCCTGGAGGTGGAGTTACAGGTGGTTGGGAGTCACTTGGTCTGGGTGCTGGGATCCAGAATCAGGTTCTTTGTAAGAGCAGTAAGCTCCCTTAACCACCAAGCTAACTCTAGAGCTGCTAAAAAAAAATACACTTAAATAAAAAAAATGCTGACTAAATATAGTATTAAGTGTTATTTTTAGAAGAACATAGTTCAGAGATTCTTTTGTATGTAGACTACAATAATTCATATTGCAGAAAATGAATGAGAGGTTCTTTCCAGGTCACCCGTGAAGAATTGTCACAAACATATTGGGAGTTGAACACTTAGCCCATTCCTCTCCTCTTTGGCACACAGGTATGAAAATTTATCCAAGCTGTCTTGGGTGAACTATTCCGATTTGGTAGTGAAGACGTACATTTCAGACTTGGAGCTGACACAGCGAGGATGATGGGAGCCAGTCAAAGTTCTCTCGCACTGGCGGGGCTTCTGCACGGTTCTCTCAGTCCAGTCTGTGGTGACTTAGGATCTGTGCTTGGCATGGAGTAACACTCAATAAATAAATGAATGTCTAGACAGGCTATAATAGTGTGGAATATAGAATGTGAAACACAGCATTCCAAGCAAATGCCAATTTCTGTCATTTACCTTTAGGAAATTAAAATATTGAATGGTGGTGAACTGAGTTTAAAAGGATTTATGTGGACTATTCTGTCTACTCTGCTAAAAATACTGAGTTGTAAGCCATTTTGCCAGAAGTATTGGCCGAGGGAGGTTATTGTGTCAGTGACTCCATCCTGACTCCACAGTGATAGATAGAGTTGGCATGTGTTAGGTTCTAGGCTCAAAGCTTTACGCAGAGGCATTCCAGATGTTGGCCTTTCTGGGAGAAGTAACTTGCAAAGACTTGGCGAAGTTGAGGAACTTGGATGCCCGTCCAGAAACAGGGAAGGTCCAGGGAGCTGTGCTGACTGTCTGGCTAGAGAGAAATATGCTTTGTGGTTCTTGCTACAGTCTTGAGCCAGTGGATTTATGTTGCTTCCTGGGAATAACTTTCTAGAAATTAGACTGCCCCAGAAAATACAGTACCTTGTAGGTTAAGAAGAGTTGGCTCCTGTGTATAGGATGGAAATCAGACCAGATGCCTGCTCTGTGGCTTAATTTTGGTCAATTTGGCACAAGCTAGAGTCATCTGGGAAGAAGGAACCTCAATTGAAAAATTGCCTCTGTCGGATTGGCCTGTGAGTATAACTGCAGAACATTTTCTTAATTAATGATGGACATGGGAGGGGTCAGCCCAATATGGATGGTGCCATCTCGGCGCAGGTGGTCCTGGGTTGTATAAAAGGTAGCAGCCATGGCGAACCAGTCAGCAGTATTTCTCCATGGTCTCTGCTTTAGTTCCTGACTCCGGGACCCCTGAGTTCCTGCTCTGATGTTCCTATGTGATGGAATGTGACCTAGGTAAAATGAAATAAACCCTTTCCTTCCTAAGTGCTTTCGCTCAAAATGTTTATCATAGCAATATAAAGCAAAGTAGACCACTAAGTAAGGACCTTCCTAGCTTCAGGAGTCTGTGCCTTGTTCAGGGTAAATCACATGTCTTTGGTGTATGTATATGAAAGCACACTCTAGGCTCCTCACTTGAACTTAGGAAAACTTAATGCTTCTTACACCTGTTTTGGTTTTCTTGGTGTGAATTGTTCTGTCTTTCTTGAGTGTACAGGGTTTGTAGGCTTGCTGTTTACAATTCCTAGCCTGCTTTTAAGATAGTCTAGGAGGACTTAGGTTATTCCTATGGATAGCTTAGGGACAAAATAATGACACCTCAGGCTGGAGAGAGATAGGTTGAGTGTGCCTGCAGAGATGTGTGCAGCCTTCTAAAACCCTGTGAATAACTGTCGGACACAGTTAAAGTGCCAGGACTTGACATGTGGCTTGGTAGAGTGCTTGCCTCATTCTCACGACACATGAGAGTCTGGGGCCAGTCAGACCTAAGAAAGCCAAAAAGCCCTTTGCTAGTTCTGTTCCTCTGAGACAGTTTTTTTTTTTTTTTTTTTTTTTTTTTTTTTTTTTTTTTTTTTTTTTTTTTTTTTTTTTTTTTTTATGCTGGGATTCTGTTTATTTGAAGATGAACTGAGACAACGCTGAAGTTCCAAGCAAAACACCTGGCCACTATATAGCCCATAATTGTATTGTCACAGCTATTTGGAAATTAATACCTAGAGAGTTCTAAAGTTGTGAGGAACAAAAGGACCGTGTACATATAACTTTGCAGCATGTGGCAATCTAAGCGACTCCCTCTCAATTTCACGTCAGCTTTCTGGTTCTGCTGTGACAAATTGCCATAGCTTAGTGGGTTTGGATAATATAACACTACCCACTTGCAGGACACAAATTCTAACCTCAATCAATTGTCAGGGAACATGTGTTCATCTTCCAGAAGTTTCAGAGGTGCCTTTCTAGCCTTTCAGAGTCCCTTCATCTCTAGCCTTGACGTCCTTCCCATCATCAAGTTCAAATTTTCAGACTTCTTACCACTTTGGCATTCTCTTTTTCTCCCTGGCCTTCATGTTTTTGTCTCATTTCTTCTCTATTTTGCTGCCCATTCCCCTTATTTGTGTTGTTTTGAGATAGGATCTCATATAACCTTATGCTAGTTTCAAATTTATGTGGTTATGACTTTTAACTTCTAGATCTTCTGCTTCTACCTCTCAAATACTGAGATTAATAGCTCTTTATCACTGACAAAGCAATACAGTTGTCCTGGTTATCTAGAATATCTATAGAGACCCAAATCTGTGGATGCTCAAATACCTTACATTAAAAACAAACAAACAAACACATACACAAACAAACTGTAGCCTTTGTACATAGCTTTTGCATATCCCCTGGTATACACATTGTTTCTAGGTTACTTATTTTTTATTATTGGTTATTTTATTTATTTACATTTCAAATGTTGCCACCCTTCCCAGTTTCCTCTCCACAAACCTCCTATCCCATCCTGCTTCCCTGTCTCTATGAGGGTGCTCCCCCACCTACCCACCCACTCCTGCCTCACCTCCATAGCATCTCCCTCTGCTGTGGCATAGAGCCTTCACAAGACTAAGGGCCTTCCCTCCCATCGATGCCAGATAAGGCAATTCTCTACTACATATTCAGCTGGAGCCATGGGTCCCTCCATGTGTAGTCTTTCATTGGTGGTTTAGTCCCTGGGAGCTCTGGGGCGTCCAGTTAGTTGATATTGTTGCTCTTTCTATGGGGTTGCAATCCTCTTCAGTTCTTTCAGTCTTTTTTCTAACTCCTCTATTGGGGACCTCATGCTTGCTTGCTTGCTTATTTATTTATTTATTGTGACACATGGGCTCACTATGTAGCTCTGGCTGTCCTGGAACTCACTGTATAGACCAGGCTGGCCTCAGAACTCAGACATCCAACTGCCTTTGCCTCCCAAGTGCTGGGACTAAAAGCATGGAGCACTGTGCTGGGTTTCTGTTTCTTTCTCAGTTACTTTTCTCATTGCTGTGACCAAATACCTGACTTAAAGCAAGCATAAGGAGGTGGGGTTTATTTTGGTTTACAGTTTAGGGGATTTCAGTCTGTCCTGGCAGTGAAGGTCTATTGGCTGGCATTGCTTATCTGGGAACAGTTGGAGCATACACTAGGGCATTTCTCAGTGCATCATCAAACACTACTCTCTTGGAAGTAGGGCTGGGCTGTATCCTTCAAAGCCTGCTTCTGCCAGCCATGATTGTCTCAAAGCAGTGCTACATGATGGAAACCAGGGGTCTGAGGCTGGTTTTGAACTCTCTATGTAGTTTAGGCTTGCCTTGAACCCTGAACATTCTGCCACCATTTTCTATGTGCTAGGATTATGAATACAATGCCATGCCCAGCCTGAGTACCTTTCAGCTAAACAGATATGTCATAACTTATTTAGCTGTTTGTTGATGGGCAGTTACCGTTTCCACTTTGTGGCTGTGATTAAGAAATGGCCTGGGAATATTTGTGTGTAATTTTTTTTTGGTTCGGAAATATATTTCCTCTATGTAAATTCCTAGAAAGTGTCTAGACTATGAGGAAGGTTTTATAAGAAATTGTCAAAAAATTTTCCAGAGATACTGAACTATTTTCCATGATTACTGACAATGTATTATTCTGATGCTCAATGACTTTATTAGAACTTGGCATTGTCAGTTTTTCTTGTTTAGCCATTCTGACATTGTGGAGTTATTATAATATTTTCATTTTCATTTGAACTTTTTCTGTGAGTGTGCTTATTTGGATGCAATATGTATGTTGTCTTTTGTGCATTGTCTATTTCAATGTCTGACCCTTTTAATTTGTGGGATGGAGGCATGATAAATTACTTTTCAAAAAAGGAAATGCAGAATTTGGGGAAATCTGTTAACTTAAGAACCAAGCGTGAAAACCAGGCAGACAGGTAGCCCAGGAGAAATGATTGATAGGCTTACCATCAAGTACTGGTGCTTCTAACTGCCTGTCTTGATTTGCCTGGGACTGTCCAGTTTCTCACTGCAAGATATGTATCATGCCTGGGCAGGCTTCTGCACGGTTCCTTCTACAGAGCCCTGTAAAGGGACAATGCAAACCATCTGCAGGGACACGATTCTGATAATTTTTAATTGTGAGCATGAGTGGAAGGAAGTATTGGTGACCTGTGATCTATGGAAGACCACATAGCTCTCTACCAGGAACAAAGCCAGCATATGAGTTGAGTCTGGCACACGGCACTCTGTATTCTGTATCTTGCCTGTGATGGAAGGAGTCAGGGATATGGGGAATGTTCTCACCTGCTGTTAGACTCAAAGAGCTTAAACAAATCAACACTGGTGATTGGGCTCAACTATCTTGCTTCATTCAGACTTTTTTGACCAAATACAGTTGGTTGGAAAAACTAAGATGCTGAGTTCTGTAGTCAGTTATTCATACCTTACTATGAAGTAGCATGGGGAATCCTTCCTACAGAATATACTTTGTTGTAGAATGTATAGTGGTAAGGAAATCCTGGGTATCTTGGTGAGAGGCTACTTTCAAAAGATGACACTTTCAAAGACGTGAGAGAATTAAGAACAAAGAATGAAAGTCATCTTAGCAGAGTTGGTTGCTAGGCAGAAAAGAATTGTACAGTTGTGCAGAACATGCACTTAGAAGAGCTAAGCCCATTGATCTTTTTCCTTTACACTGTAGTAAGGAAGGCTGGGCCTTGATATATCTGCTTTTTGTTTCACACTTCATATATTCTATTTGTTTCTGAAATACTTATACAGTGTCCCTGTATCAGTTATATACTGTCCCCTGTTCTGGTCCCTGTGGTTCTTATATGACATAAACACACTCATCTTTTGTCTTACATTGTCGCAGAAGATCTAGGCAGAGATGCTTATAGGTAATATTACTGGCTAGTTTTCATGCCTTTTAAAAAATAACTCTCAACATCTTAAAACATTTTTCTTCTTACTGTTTATTAAGTACCCTCAGCAGAATCAGTTCTATCTAAAGAATATAAAAGACATAAGTCTTGCCAATAAGGGACATTCATATTAATAAATTTGAAATAAATATGCTTGTATATGTATATTTTTTTTCTTGGAAGGCATTGAATTGTTTTGTTTGGATGAAACAAAATAATTGGATCAATGTACATCATTCCTTCTGCTGCTGTTTTGGAAACAACAGTGTCTCAATGCACAGTTGTCACAATCATATAACCTTGGCAGGCTCAGTACTTCAGTTAAGGCCAAGTGAAGCCATTTTTGTTGAAATCAGTTGCAGTTGGATAGATTTACTAGAGATTACGAACCATATGGAGCTCTATTGTATACGATTTTAGCAATTTGCTGCTTATGATTTTTAGACCCTTCAGCAAGCTCTTCTACGATCCTGTTTGTGTTGGGCTCAGAACAGACATGTCACAGCCTCAATGGAGCATGCAGGCAGATGAAGAGGTACCAGTCTTAGACTGATACTTATGCCATTCAGGGCTTAACTACAGGCACGTTTTATGGTTCCAAAATGATATAATGGAGCTGTTACCTTATTTGGGGAGTGATAAAGGATGAGAAAGAGGTGTTGAAGGTGCTATTTGATGGAGGTGTCAGCAAACATGGTTGAGCCATGGAACTGAAAGTAGGTGGCCAGCATGGTTGGAATCCAGAAAATGGGAACAAGATGTTAGACTGCAGAGGGAAATGGGGCCAAATCCTTCAGGTCTTGATTAGATTCATTCAGTGAGTTAGCTAAAGTATAACAAATAGTTCCTGTATAAGTGTGTTTGATGTGATATTCCTATTCTGATTGACCTTTAGAAATATCATGAAAGACTGGCTGACATCATTTAAGAGCAAAAGAAGCCACAAAAGGATTTTAGGCAGGGATATGACACAACCTTGCATCCATGGTGCATTTGTAATGATCATTCCAGCTAACATAAGCAGTATTAGAGAGAGAAGAGTGGTACAGTTGCCAGAAGAGTGGCAGCATCTTGTTGTCTACAAGATGGCAGGGTGGACACAGTGAGTTATCCAGGAGCTTGTGGCTCATTTTTGCCAATAGCGATGGCTCTGGAGTTATACAGTAGAGCATATTTGAGCTGACTATGTAGAGATAGCTAATTTTAAAGAAGTTCCGGAGTGTCCACTTTGGAGTTGTCAGGGGAGCCTATGACAGAGAATGCAGTCCGTGTTAAGCTAATTTAGAAGGTGCTTTTATTAATAAATAGAGAGAACAAGGAGGGTCAAGCTTTTACTATTGCCCTTAGTTTTATCAAATTACACCCTGGTCCACAACCAGAAAGCTAGGGGATTCTGAAGTTACTGTGTGTACAACTATATGTTTAACCACAGGTATAACTCTTACAACAATCTTTAGTTGCCAGCTTACCAAACAACAATGGCAAAAACACCATCATCAGTGAAGTATCACAGAGTGTTTCAGTGCTAGGAAGCAGATGCTAAGACCTCTGCCGCAACCCTGAGCAGGTCCTTCAAGAACAAGCCTAGTGATGCTTGGTTTTGCTCTATGTCTGTCTGGTATGATCTGTGCACATCTGGTTGCTTGCTGCACTAGGGGAGTTTAGCACCATAGTTGCTCACTTTGGGAAGACTTTTCAGAAGGATACTTACTGCACTGCATCATTTGAGGCCATTCACAGAGTCCGTGACAGATGAACTAGGCTCACCATGATGTTAGTGGATATTTACCAAGTGCTTAATTCCAGCAGTATGTGTTTAGGTATTCCCAGAGCCCTGGATGCTCCTTAAGTCAATTAGAGCTAATGATATTTAGGTTCCAGAACTCTTGGGGATTAAGCTAAATCTGATAATATCTAGGAAAGGAGTTAAGATCGCTGGCACAAGTTTAGCTTTTAGTAAATGAGGCATCAACCAAAGAACTACAGTGTGCCACTGCACAGCTTAGTAGTAGAATTAGAAATCCCAAGAGAAGGATTGCATTGCATTGCTTAGTGCTACATGGCTTGGTGGCTGGGTAGATTTTGCCTTTGTACTGGCCGTATGGAACTTAAGAAGTACATATGCCCTGGAAAATTTGCTGCAATTTGTGTGTATGCTATTTCAGTTCTTTTTTCTTTTTGTTTGTTTTGTTTTGGAAAAATAGGTATATTTTTATTATCAGAGATTTTCATATATATATGTATATATACATTTATATATATATACATACATGTATGAATATATATATATATATATATATATATATATATATATATATATGAAAATTTGATCATTTTACCCTCACTCCTCCCCCTGCCAACTCCTCCCAGATCCTCCCCTACTCCCTGCACTCCTCTCAATTTTGTATCCTGGTTGTTGTTGTTGTTTTTGTTGTTGTTGTTTTAAAATAACCAACCAAAAGTCAAATTTGTGCTGTCCTTATTTTCACATGTGTGGGGCCATCCACTGGAGGTTGACCACACTCTTAAAAAAATTGTCTCTTCTTCCCATGAAAGCCTCCAGCCACCAGGAACTCCTCAGTAAGAGTTTTGGAGCACCTTCCCCCTTCATGCTGGAATGCTGACTGGCTGGATCTTGGGCTGCTCTTGTGTAGGCAACAATAGCTACTGTGAGTTCACTGGTCCTTCTTGTCCTCTGACTCTAGGACTTTTCCCTTCCCATCTGGGTGACAGTCCCTGAGCTTCAGGAGAGTTGGATAGGATACAGACTTCCCATTTGTAGCTTTGCACTCCACAGGCTCACATTCCCAGGACTTGAACCAGTTGTGAGTTTCTGCACTTGCCGCTGTTCACTCCTCAAAGAAACTTCTTTAATTTCTAATGAGTTTTTTATATTATTATTATCATAAAAAGCTACATGCATAAACAATGAAAGGAAGGTCTCCTCGGTTTTTTTATTTTATTTTTAAAAATATTTTACAATGATATACTATACTATACTATAAATGCTTCCTATTCCTCTTTGCAACGATTGGACCATATGATAGGGTGTGTGCTTCTCTTTACTTTTATCTTACTATATCTTGAGGTTGAAACTACTTTTATTTCTATAGGTTTAATGACCTCTTGATGGTAGCTGTTTTGAATATTTACCGAGTTTGCGCTGACATCTGTTTATAGGTGACGATCTGCAGAATGCACCTTTAGAAATAGACAGGCGGTGTCCAAGGTTAAGATGCAGTTTAGACCCTTCCCACCCCATCTCACCTTACACTTGTGTAACCACCTTCTGCCTACATACCTGCAGCAGTATGTCATCAGCTCATTTGGTGTTTGCCAGTGAGGGCTGGGAAGAGAAGAGCTAATGATAGTCTAGGCCAAAGTAATCCTGACCAGGGAAGAGGTGAAAGATGAATTAGAAGAGATGAGAGAAGCGAGGCTAATAAGCTTCCGACAATGACAATGTGCCAAGAAGAGACTTGAACAGACACCTCATATTCTAATGTCCACTTTGCCGTATCAACCTATAAATATTCCTTTTTAAAACCGTGTGTGTGTGTGTGTGTGTGTGTGTGTGTGTGTGTGTCCCACAATAGATGTGGAATGTCAGTGGACAACCCTGGTTGAAGCAGGTTCTCTTGTATACTGCTGTGTATGACAAGCTAGCTTTTGGAGATTTTCTTGTCTCTGCAACACATCTTACTATGGAGGCACTGGATTACAGATGTGTACTATAGGATCTGTCGTTATGTGGGATCTTGGGATTTGAACACAGGTACTTATGCTTGTCTGAGAAGTACTTTCTCTGGTGAACTGATTTTCTTAGTTCCTTCTGTGCTATCTTATTTCTTGTGTACTTTGAAGACCAATGTCTGCTTACTCTACCTCCTGTGAATGTCTCAGTTTCTCACTGAGGAAAACAACACAGAAAAAGCCTACATGATTTATCCAAGGCCCAAAGTCAACTTCTGTTGACACAGGAGATCCAATTTACCACTCCTTACATACTGCTTTACACTGGGATTTCAGTTCTGTACTGGAAAGGCCTCCAAGGGTTTGAATTTTCTCAGGATGAATTTCATACACAGTTTGAGCTTAATAATTGAGTCAAATCCAGCCATTTTCTATAACAAAGAGTTTCTTTGTAGACACATTGTGATAGTAAACACATTGGCATTCTCCCCACTGGCGAAGATTCTTTACTTTTGTTTTTGTATTTTTGTGATTGGATCTCATGTAGCCCAGGCTCTCCTTGAATTCACCCTGTGACCAAAGCTGACTTGAACTCCCAATCTTCATGCATCTACCATGCCTGCTTATGATCAGTTCTTTAAGGTTCTTCCCCACAGTACACATATTCTTTGCTTCAAACTGCTGTAGCTACTCAAGAACATCACTAAGCTATGTGTAATAGTTTTAGATTTTTTTGTTTAGAAAATTATGCAGCCACTCTTAACGTCTACTCCTAAAGCTTCAGCATATTAACACATTTCAAGATGTCCTCCTGGGCAGGCTCAGAAGTGGGGATGCAAACTATGACCTTTTCCTGCTCCTGCTTCCATCTCAGGAGCACTAAGATGGAGGACTCACTGCCTGCTCCTCTTGCTCAGGAGCACTGAGCTGGAGGATTCATTGCTTGCTCTTCTTGCTGAGGAGCACTAAGATGGGGGACTCACTGGGACTCCCTTGGTTTTATACTTCACCTATTTGGGGGGGCATTTTTGTAGATCAGAATGTTTTCCATTTGAATACAAAAATGTGAGGCTTCAGGCTTTCTCTTGCGTTTTAATGATACTGCAACATCACAAAGTCCCACGAGGAGACAATGTCTAAATGACACAAAATGTGTGGTGAAGAGCATAACAAGGAGATGGACCTTTGAAAACACCCCTTTATAATGAGACAATTAACCTGGGCCAATGACATTTTAATTAAGAAAGCCCAAAGTCTACATTGTACCAGCTGGATGACATCACCACAGTGGGCATTCCTGTAGTGTAGAGCCATGAGTGTCTAGAGAATTAGACATCTATTGTATTTGCCCGAAGCAAGGAAAGTGTCACTGTTAAAGAATGGAATATGAGCACTGCAGTGGTCTTAGAAATTAGCTAGCTCAAAATCCAATTTTACTGAAAAGGCAACACAGGCTCAAGAATAATGCTATTCAGCTAGGGTATCAGCTGAAATGAGATACTAGACACAAGCCCTGCCTGTGTGGTTGGGTTTAGTTCTCACTGGTGTGTGTGTGTGTGTGTGTGTGTGTGTGTGTGTGTGTGTGTGTGTGTGTGTATGCAAACATGCAGACAGGTATACAAAGAGGTCAGAATTGACATCCTTCAGTTGTTCTCCACCATAAATTTATTTATTATTATTGTTTTATGTGTGACTATATGCAGGGGATGAGGGGTGCCTTAGTGTCATAGTGTTGTGGGGGGATACAAGAGGATAACTTTACAGACTTGTTTCTTTTCTTTCATCTTTATGCACTGTAGGGATCAGATCCCAGTAATTGAGCTTGCAAAGCCAAACGCCTCTGGTGAGCCATCTTGTCTATGCATCTCCACCATATTTAAAGATAAGGTCTCTCAGTGAACATGGAGCTCACTGATCAGTGAAACGCGTTGGATAGCTGGCCAGCAAGTCAAAAGGATTCTGGTGTCGCTACATTCCTCTCCCAGGCAATGGGGTTCTATAACTGGCATCTCTAACTTGTACTTTTTTGCTGGGAATCTAGACTTGGGTCCTCACATTGTGTATCAAGCACTTTACCAACTCCTGGTACCAGAATTTAGTTATTGAACATTTTGTTCATTTGTTTTCAAAGTAGGCCAGGCATATTTACAGACCTACTGGTTTTAACTGAGAAAGTATAAAAATGAGGAAACTAAATCATGTTTTTTTTTTTAAAGGATATAAGGTAAAGTAGATAAAACCATTTATCCCCAGAAGCTAAGCTCAAAGCTTGTTTTAGGAGTTGCTGCTCCACTTGAGGGCTGTGCCTACTGTCTCTTGATCTAAGTGCTGCTATCTCTGTGTATGATCAACTGTTGAAAACGTGTTTCAAATTAACTGTGCAAATAACCTGTTAGCGTCCTTCATTGTCCAGTTCTCACGGCAAACAGAATGCGATGTGTTTTTATAACTGGAGAGCTATTTGACTTCTTCCTTCTTTCCCACATTTGGATATAGATTGATATAGCATTACTTAAAATGCCGCATATAAATTAAACATTAAACAGGCGATATGGAGAAGCTAACTGCCCCGATAGAATCGTTAGCTCTGCAGTCATCGCCTCAAGGACACTCATATTTCATATCAGATGTCCTTCTTTTGAAAAGTGACCACCAAGGTTCAAGTGACATTTAAGTATATCAGGCAGCTGCATAATTTATGGGCCGTTTTGTTTTGTCTTCTTATTTTAACAACAGAAAAAACATGGAAACAGACTGTGTTCAAACATTAACATATTTACTTTGGTCTTCTTCCCACCTTGTCCCACAGATTGGTGCGCTGAAGGACTACTATCACTTCTACCATAGTAGGACCATTAAAAGGTCTGTTCTCTCAAGCAGAGGAACCCACAGTTTCATTTCAATGGAACCAAAGGTAAGAACACCCAGTTGGATGGAGACCAAGAAGCAATGCTTCTGCATTTTTCATTGGCAATAACAGTAGGAGCCAGTGATGGAGCATGAGGCTCCTGTTTCCACCTTTGTCACTGTATCCTTTGGTTCAGTATCTGTCTGCCCTTAGGCCACACCACTCTCCAGCTTGATTTTTACTGACATGCCCTTGTCAACCCACATGTGGAGCATCTCAGGGGTAGCCATAGGTATAATCTTTTATGCATTATTGAGAGGGGCCACAGCTAAAGAAGAGATCAGTCGAACATGTCTAAAGGAAGAAGAATATGACATCTCTCTCTCTATGCCTGCAGATTTAGATACTGAGAGCTCCATGGGTGATTTTTTTTCTCCCTAGTACTATTAAGACACATTGACTTACATTGTTCTTAGCATTGATAGTCTAGAACCAAGCCGTGTCTGGGACAGAAAGCATACTTGTACCCACAGGAACAAAAGCCAGCTTCTACTTTTAGGGACTTATCCATATTTTTCTTGCACCTGGTCCTTTTGGGCTGTAAAGCAGTATACTCCTAGGAGACCCCATAAGGGAGTAATGGCAAGCAATGAGTCTCCCATGTGACAACATGAGGTGGCTTTGGTATGAGATATGGAAATCTAGGAAGTATTGGGGACAAAGTAGGAAACGACAACTATGACACTGACATCAAGTTAAGTAGCTGTCTTTATTAATTACGTTGAAGGAAGAAACTGACCTCCAAAGAATCAGATCTCCAAGATGTGCTGAGTAACGAAGAAGCAGAGGTGGCTATGCCAACATATCCTAGATCCTCTTCAGGTTTATTATGGTACATAATTCAGTGTTTGTGCTATTTTGCCTCTTCCCCTCCATGTAACTTTGGTTTGCCATAGGACTCATTTTCAAATAAATCAACAAACAATTTCCTTTCAACATAGCAGCCTCAGCTAGAGGCTCTTGGAAATTGTATTCCTTGTTAAAGAGGCTCTTACAAGGACAATTGTACAATTCAATGTATGGTTTGGAGTCTGGCCTTCTGCTATGGGCCATGGTTTACTTTGTGTCTTAGTTAGGGCTTCTATTGCTATGAAAAGACACCGTGACCATAGCAACTCTTATAAAGGAAAACCTTACCCGGGACTGGCTTGCAGTTCAGAGGTTTTATGCATTATCACCATGGTAGGAAGCATGGCAGCATGCAGGTATACACAGTGCTAGAGAGGTAGTTCAGAGTTCTACATCTAGATAGGTTAGCTGCAGGAAGAGAGAGTGACACTGGGTCTGACTTGAACGTTTGAAATCACAAAGCCCACCCAGTTATATACTTCTCTCAACAAGGCCACACTTACTCCAACAAGGCCACACACCCTAGTAGTGCCACTCCTCATGAGCCTATAGGGACTGCTTTCATTAAGTCACCACACTCTGTTTAAATTTGCCTTGGAATATTTTCTTGGGATATTATGGCACAGTGTTCATGACTGTGAAATTGTATTTTAGTAGTTAGAACAAGTACATTTCTTTCATCCTACCCCCTTCTGTATGACATAGAGACATCCCCTAATATGTTCCCTTCCGTGTCCTGCAGGTGATGTGTACATATTTATTTCTGTTTAGAGTAATTCTTCTGGAGAGGTAATCTGTTGGGGCAGTTTGAATTTGCTATGCCTTTAAAGCAGTCACAATCTTTTCATCTGTTGAGCAACAGTCTTGAACTTTGGCAATCATGCTGACTACTGTTTCAAACGTCATGTACAACGTCCATGTGAATTGAAAAGTTGGTTTGCCAATTAGGAACAGAAGGTGTTGAGACTTTGATTACCTGAGAATTGACTACGTAAGGAGCGATTTCCATCTTTTATTATCTTAGGCATCTTGGTTTTTGTTTTGTTCTTATCTCTATGCATGAAATAGCTTGTGTTTGATCCAATAGACATCCTGAATCCTGGGACATCCAGTACCTGAACACCCACCCTTCTCAAAGACTCCAGGGGTGAAAGGCCAGTTATGCCACCCCAGTGGCTCCCGTGTCAGTCTGCCTCCTCAATAAAAGGGATGCCCAAAAGTAGAGCTATGCCTTAATCTTCAGCCTTGTCTATAACTACCACAGAGGTGTGTTTCTACCCTTTTCTTTGTATTGTTGTAGTCCACTGATTCACTGGCTATTTCTTGAGCCACTAATGTCTCCAGCCCCATGTCAGGCTCTGGGGTACTTCTTGGTTCTCTCAGAGCAGCTTTAAGGGACCCCCCCCCCAGGTTAGAATGATGCTTCTCTGCATTGGGCCTTGGAGGAAAAGGAGATAGAAGATGCTTTCCTCCTCCAACTCCATTAACGAACTTAGGCTCAATCAGCATTTTTCTTTTCAAACTTAAGAAGACAAAACAAAACTTCCTTTATTTAGAATGAAGCTGTAAAAGTAGCTTTCTGGATTCCCCAAGCTGTCCAGTCTCCTCTCATCTTAATCTGTGCACACACAGACACACACACACACATACACATGGATATTTCCTGAACATTCAGGAGGGAGCTACAGATATATTCCTTCAATTCAAACTCCTACAAATCCTGAGAATCAGGGAGGAAGGTCAGAGTAGTCTCCTTTGCACATCAAACATAAGATGCCATGCTTAGTTCCCAACTGTACTACATAGACAAACAAATAACCAAAAGCACTACAGCAGTAAACAATCTTGGTATTCATTCATTAAACACAAGGGCATTTGATACACTGTTATCACAAATACAATGATGGGAGTCTGGATGTCAACATTGACTTGGTGTTGTTACTTATTATATAGGCTTTATATTCTCAGTGCTTCCTTCTGTGGTTCAGGATCACATTGAAGTGCCATGGCTCCCAAGTCTTCATCACTCATTTATAATCTTCAGCTTTCTTTTCTTTGGAAGAGTATAACCCAGCAACTTAACATAATACATTTTAAGACGTGTATCACTCTCCTAGCAGATTCACATTTTGCCCCACAACGCAGGGGCAGGTGTACCTTTCTCTGCATCTGTAGAGGAAAACACAGGATGCTAGTTTATTCTGTTGTAGATGTTGACTTTAACCTTATGGTTAGGATGGGCTCTCTACTTTAAAACTGTTATTTTTCACTGAATGTAGACATGCTGATAATTTCAGCATTCAGGAGACTAAGGCAGAAGTAATATGATTTTGAGAGCAGACTTGGATACATATTATGATTTTACCTTAAAGTAAGTAAGTAAGAAAGTAAGTAAGTAATTCTGACTTTTTTTTCTTAATTTATAAGTACTTAATAAATATTTTGTAGGGAGACATTTAAAGATAATATATATTTAGTCTATTTTCTTTTGATATAACAAAATACTTGAGGCCAGATAAGATAAAAAGACATTTACTTAGCACTTGGTTTTGAAGGCTAAACAAACAACATAGTATGATCTCTGGTCATGGTTCCCCATGATTGTGTTACCTTACTGATGGCATGATGGGGAAAGTGTGTGTGAGAGATTTTACATGGCAAGACAGGAAGCCAGAGAATTGGAAAGGGTTTTAAAATAATGCTCCCATGGGACTCAATGACCTCCCACAAAGCCCTCACCTCTTAAACATCCCATTAGTGACCAGGCTTTCAGGTCCAAAACCTTTTGGAACATGCCACACTCAAGCCATAGCATTATGTAAATTTCCATGTGCCTTATATGCTTCAATCTGAGTTAACCTCATGAGAGGATGGAATAATTGCTCTGGCATGCCAGTCACTCCTTAAAGTGTGGTGGAGTGCTTGGTGTTCCAGAGCAGGGACACATCTGTGGCATTCGACTATGTGCAATGGCTTTATAGAGGACATCAGAGATGTTAACTTCATGTTACTTTTAACTACCACCTTCTCAAGAAAGAGAAAATGGCAGGTTGGTTGAAGGGGTGCACACACCAATCTGGGCTTTGTTTGCTCTGCTAAATTGCATGGCTACTTCTGAGTTTACTTAGAGTGTCCAAAGAAGGAAAGGCCAAAGCAGCAACTTTGTGGGAATAACCCTCTAGATTTGAAGAAAGTAGTGCGGTCAGCTGGGGCACATGGACCTTGAGAGCGAGACTACCTTTGACTCCTACACATTCACATGGCATTGTGATTATCATTTAAATGACAGGGATTCACAGACTTCTGAGATGACAGCACTGGTATAATAACAACGTAGTCTGGCAGGAAGTGTTGGCACATTTTAAAGCAGTGGGACAATAAGTTTTCCATTCTCTCTCTCTCTCTCTCTCTCTCTCTCTCTCTCTCTGTGTGTGTGTGTGTGTGTGTATGTGTGTGTGTGTGTGTGTGTGTGCTATGCACACATGTGAAAGCATGCTTAGCTGTGCTTGTGCATGTAGAAGCCAAAGGTCAATATAGGACGTCTTCCTCTTACTTCTACATTAGATCTTCCTTTTAATTTCTACTTTGGGTTTTTGAGATACTTTCTCATTGAACCCAGAGCTTGCTTTTCTGGCTAGACTTTCAGACCATGTCTTTATGACTTTACCCACAAAGTCATGCCTCCAAGCCATCATCCAGGGCTTTTATTATTGTTGTTGTTTTTTTGTTTTGCTTTTTGTTTTGTTTTTGTTATTGTTATTTTTGAGTGACTAATCATTCTCCAGAGAAGCAAACTCTTTTGAAACAATAGTCTACTCTCCTTCCCAGAGCTTCTTTCTTTTCACATACTTAAGTTTTAAATGATGTGTATATGTATGTATGTGTTAACGTGTGGGTCTGTGCAGGTGCCCAAAGTCCAGAAAGGGTGTCAGATACCCTAAAGCTGGGGTTACAGGTGGTTGTGATCTAACTTGCATGAGCACTGGGGGGTTGGGGGGAGCCAAACTGTGTCAGAGCTATACAGACACTTGTATGTGCAGCTACCTCTCTAGCACCTCTAAGAGTTTATCAATCAATCTGTGTATACATCTTTGCCATCCACAGTCACAGTTAGGAACACCGTCATTTAGATTTCTTGTACCTGTCTATGTAAAAGCCACATATAGTGACAAATGTCTGTGACCCCAGGACTGGGGTGGAGAGAGATAGCAGCACTTAGGGGCTCTCTGGCCAATAAGTTGAGTCAGAACAGTGAACCCTAGGTTCAACAAGCAACTACCTCAAAACATAGGGTAGAGAGTAATAGAGTTCAGGAGGCACCACCTATAGGACACTGTGTAGAAGCTTTTAATGGGCTTTGTTATCCAGGCACATGTAGGGCAGAATAGGTGAGCAGGGAAGATTTCTTTCTTTTTATTTTTCATCTCTTTTCCAAGAAACAGAAAACTTAAGTCACAAGTTTTCTTTTTTTTTTTTTTAAATGTTTCTTTTTCTTATTGGATATTTTATTTACATTTCAGATGTTATCCTCTTACCTACTATCTCCTCCCACCCAGGAACCCCCTATCCCATCCCCCCTCTTCCTCCTGCTTCTATGAGGATGTGCCCCCACCTACCCTCCCATTCCCACCTCCCCACCCTCGAATTCCTGCACACTGGGTGTCCAGCCTTCATGGGACCAAGGATCTCCTCTCCCACATATGCCCGACAAGGCCATCCTCCCCTACATATACAGCTAGAGCCATAGGTCCCTCCCTATGTGCTCCCAGGCTGGTGATTTAGACCCTGGGAGCTCTGGTTGGTTGGTTCAATTAGAGACGTAGGGTATATAATGAAAAAAATATCCAAGTATAAACTGGCATTAAGTTAGGTAGCCATACTTTGTGTATGTGTGTGTATGTATCTCATGAGAACAGCTTTTTTTCTTCATATTAGATTTTATCTGGAAGATTCTGACCTACCTATCTTTTATCTTTTCTAATTCTTTTCTCACACTTAGATCTTTGATAGGTTGGTTATCTGAATCCAGGCTCAGCCTATACTACAGACTAAGATTAGAAGGAGCTCTTTCTTCCCAAGTCATGCAGCAAGACACCCTCCCCCCCATCACATGTTTGGCTGCATGCCCCAATGGTGAACTGCTTAAATGACATCATGAAATTCCAGGCTCCTTCCATCCAGCCCTATCTCTTTCCTATGCAAGACTGGCATAGCACCCACAGGTCTGCTAGATACTGTTTCCAGATCTTCTTGAGTGTGATAATGAAGTCCACATGAAACAAGGCAAAATGCTTCTGTATTTGTATTTGTATTTGAAGAGATTGAATTTGTTAGTTTTAATCTGCTTTCCTTCATTTCTAAGCACTCCATCTCCTTTTGCCTTCCTGAATCACAGAGTAGTAGGTATGTCAGCGGTGATGCAACAGCCCAGTGAATATGGGAACACTCGGTTTATTCTCCGGGAGAAGCAACTGTCTCCAGCTCAGGGTGGTCAAGGTTTCAAGTCATCAGCGTACTGCCCTGTTTGCTACATTTTTACATAACCCATTTCCTCTGATAAGAACTAAGTATTCAAGCATTGTCTATCAGCAGAGGGAAAGAGGGAGGCAGAAAGTATGAGAGATAAATTGGCGGAAGAATGAAAATTTGAGTTCTTTTGTATTCTAGCTTGCTGACTTTTCTGCTGAATTGTATTTTAAATGTGTGCTCTTTGTTTTTTTTAAATTAATCTGTCTCTGTCTCTGTCTCTGTCTCTGTCTCTCTCTCTCTCTCTCTCTCTCTCTCTCTTTCTCTGTGTGTGTATGTGTGTGTTTGGCTCAAAATTGACAGTTTTATTTCTCTATTCTCTTACTCTATTATGAAAAAGTTGCACAGATCAACTTCATATCTGCTAACTCCCATTCCACCATAGATTCACTTTGTAACTCCAGAACACTCTTCCACTGTCAACTGATTTTTAAGTGACCCATGGAGGATACCAGCACATCAGTTAGCTCTCTTCTCAACCTGGGAAGAATCCCCTACTAAACCAAATGCGTTCAAATAAGCTGTCCACACACTTGGAATTGCCCAGTAGATCAAGTGCATGCAAATAAGCTGTTGACACACAATGGGCAAGGCGACTTTGTAGGTTAAGAAACCATTAGGAAGAAGAAAATACACCCAAGCACCCAAGATCAGCAGTGATTTATCGTTATTGTTGTTGTTGTCAGAAATGGATTTTCCATCTGGGTTGGTACAACTTAAACATTAGTCTTGCCCTGAGTTCAAATACTTCCTCTACAGGCCAATACAGTGTTTCCATTTCCCAGGAGGCTCTCATTCTTTTTGTGTGTGTTTGTGTTTGTGTGTGTGTGTGTGTGTGTGTGTGTGTGTGTGTGTGTGTGTGTGTGTGTGTGTGTGTGTGTCTATGCATGGGGGTGGTCATCGTTCTAGTTTTCCATTTTAAATGTGATAATGACATAATAGTTTGATCTTGCTCTGTAGACAGATCTTATAAGTCTCAGAACATTTCCTAGATTTGTCCGTGCTCAGCTGTCCAGTGATCTGAACTGTGCTGAAGTCAGTGGCTTTGGCCATGTATTTCCACAAGGAGAGAGTGGCTGTGCTGTCCTGGGACAGCCCTGAGTCTCCGGGTTGTCTAACTGCATCATCACTGCACCAGTGAATGAAAGTATTATTAGACACTAGGAATGCTTGAAGAAGCAGAAGGGGCTTGGATCTAATGTTAAGCAGAGAGGATATGGGATGTTTGGGGGAGCAGAGAGGATTTGAGGGGACATCCCTTGTTTGAGGCTTTAGGCCCCATTTGCTAGAAATGCAATCATGCTAGCTAAGCCCAGTCTTTAGCTTTTGAAAGCATTTCTGAGCATTCTCCTGGGGAAAGCATGTCAGCCATAGATTAGCCACATCTGATGCATTCACAGAAAGAACAGAAGAGAGAAAGTGAAGAGCATGGTGGGTGCAGAGCTCAATGTGTCTTCCCCTCCTCCCTTTCTGTTTGTCCCCTTCTGTCTTCCTTACCCTTTCTGTCTTCCTTCCCTTTTCTGTCTTCCTTCCCCTTTCTGTCTTCCTCCCCTTTCTGTCTTCCTTCCCCTTTCTGTCTTCCTCCCCTTTTCTGTCTTGTACTCCCCTTTCTGTCTTCCTCCCCTTTTCTGTCTTGTACTCCCCTTTCTGTCTTGTCCCTTTTCTGTCTTGTTCCCCCTTTCTGTCTTATTCCCCCTTTCTGTCTTGCTCCCCACTTTCTGACTTGCTCCTTTGCTTTGTCTTACTTCCAGGCTTCGCAGATGTCTGGACAGTCAGAACCCAGAGGGTCAAATTGTATGTTTTGTGGATAGTTGATGGGGAAGTTGAGCTCCCAGCCAGAATCTCTGAAGACGGGGATGAATTAAAGATCTCTCAGCAGTTTCGGCAAGGCTGCCAAGTGTTTGTAACAGAGTGCTTGGCCATAGACTTTTGTTTGAAAGGTCATAAATTTTATGCTTACAATGCTGGCTTAGGTGCCAAGGCATGAGAAAACTAGGAACGAAATCTCTGGGCATGCAGCAGAGTTAGCGCCACCCTTGTTGTGGGGAGGGAGAAATGGGCAACTGCACCTAGGCACCCTCACCGTTGCTGCCAGTCCTCAAGTACTGCTTATTCTCCACCTTTAATAATATTTACCAGCATTAAATATGGGCAAGCCATTCGAAAATTATTAACTACTTCTGTGAGTCCAAGAAAGCAGATTGGACAGTTGTCCTGACTTGTGACCCCGCCAGTTGGCTCTTAGGAAGCAGGGGAGAAAGCTTGAAGAATATTCCTGGCATTTTCGTGGTTTCCTTTATTCTGACTCCCATAGTGGGACTCAAAACATAGTTTCCCTCAGCATCTTAGAATTTATATTGAAATCACTTACAGTTCTGGATATCAAACCTGGGGACATGCACAGGTTAAACAGGTAGTCTAGCATTGTAGTGTGCTTCTTCTGGGTGTGTGTAGACAACAGGCAAAAGAGATGGAGGACTCCTCTGCTTCTTCCAACCTTCTGCTAGCTCTGCACCAAGACCTCTTAGTACCTGGAAGTGGGGGTAGGGGTAGGCTTAGCAGACATAAAATGAATCAGATAATTCAAAAAATAGAAAGAAAAAGGAAATGGAGTGATAGCTGTAAAGAACAAGGTAGAGATTCAGGAGGACAGGTTGCATAGTCACTACAGCCATGGGAAGGAAAGTTACCATAAAATCTGTTCTTTTTTCATAGTTGATAAAATAGTTCTAAGATGCCAAAACATTATGTGTTTAAGGCAAGATCTCACTAGGTAGATCTGGCTGGCCTGGGGAGTCACAATCCATCTTTAAAAACCCCAAGCAATCTTAAAAAGTCTAGAAACCTAGGCATTTGATTTAGAAAAGTTAGTATAATTAACTTCAGTATTTCTAGATTGGAATTAAGAGGAGGATTTTGGTGCTACCTGTTTTGTCGATAGCTTAGACAAGCTGGAAAAGCAGAAATGAGCAAATAGGGAAGGCATGGATACAGCACAGAGAAGCCCCACACCTGTGACAATCCAGAGCTACTTCAATTGTCTGGCCACAGAGAGAGACCACTCCGATTGTGCATTGACCACAGTGTAGTAAGTGCTTCTGACTTGTTTTTGTGCACAGACTTCTCAAAGGTCAACCTATTCCTACAGTACAAAAAGAGAATATGACATGGCAAAAAAAAAAGCCTTTGAATTTTCATTCTTCTGCCTTTGTAGGGTGAGCTCTTAGTTTCTATCAGATTCTCTCGTTTGAAGTGTCAGCATTGCTCAGGAATGTATTTAAATCTATGACAGCATCGAATAGCATGAGTTCTACATGTAAGAAAAGACAAAAATATAGGTTAAATCCTTACAACCAAGTAGTAAGTGAGAAAATGTTTTTCCATATGGATAGTGAAAGATCTCTAGAAACATTTCCAAAGTTTACAAATAATATGCAAAAAGTATGTAAGGCATATTCTCATAGACACAGAAGTGACTTGTCTATGTGCGATGTAGCTATGTATGGAATAGAATTGGGAAAGTAAATAAGATGACTTTCATCTCCACACACTGTGTGAGAGCTTTCCTTTAAAAAAAAAATTCCTACATTTCACTTGGCATCCTGTCCCATCATTTGCTCCCTTTTGAGATTTGTCACACGTTCCGTGAATATGTATGCCTCCGCATTCTGATTTCTTCATGTTCTTCACTGACAAGATCTCTCTAGAAGGTTCCATGAGAAGAAAGAAGGAAAAAAAGAGACAAATGAAAAATCACTGCTCAGTTTCTGTCTTGGCCAACTAGTAGATTAGTGAGCATGCATGCCATTTACAAGGAAGAAAAGGGGTTGAGGCTATGGCAATAGTTAGACCTGTTGTTGGGTCTTGGTGATGATTCTGCTTCCTTGCCTTCATGTAAACTCTGGAGTGGCTGGGGTCCAGTTAGCACTGTTTCTCTCATCTTTATGCTGAGATTGCTAATTAACTTTAAATAATATCTTTACTGAAAATCTTTATTTAACTGATTAGTAACTATCAATACCTAAGTGTATGTACAGAACTCTATATTTGTATCTTTCACCATGGCCCCCAATCCCTTTTTGCTCTCATAAATGGTACTATGATGAATGTAGTTACTAAAGACAATAGAACAATCATTCATGAGTCTTTTCTCTGTACTCCTGTTTTGAATCATTCAGTAATGTACATTGCTGTGCCAGTACAATTTATCTCAAAGCTGTGACCGTGTGCCTTCCTCCCCTGCACTGAAACCAGCCTGTTTCATCCCACACCATCCTTGGTCGGTTCTACCACCACCGTCATCTCTGCTTCTGATTTTGATTGTCCATAGTCATTTTCAGAGAATCAACTTCCAAAGATAAAGCTGTGATTAACCTTTCCAATGACTTTCCATTGACCTTCAAATAAAATCTAGCTTTAAAAAAAAAATGATCTTCAAAGGCTGCTGTGTCCTGGTTTCTTCCTAGTCTTTGAAAGGATCTTTGTGCTCATTACCCTGAGCCTCTTTCCATGTCACTTTACATTGTAAAATTCTTTCCCCTCTTCTCCCTGCCTAGTGCATGTCTTCTTTGTCATGCGTAGTGTATGACTATCTTTTCCACCCCCACTTTTGTTTTATTTTGCTTATGGAGACGATGTCTCAGTATGTAGCCTTTATGAGCCTGGAGCTTACTATGTAGACCAAGCTGCCCTTGAATTCTTAGTGATCCATATTTCTTTACCCACTAAGTAAAGGCTACACCACCACATCTAGAACTAATGAGGTGTTTCTAGGCTGGTCTCTTTGAAATTGCTATGTAAAGGGGAATGATACTGGACTCTTGGTCTTTCTGTTTTTACCTCCCAAGTGCTAGGATTCCAGGGATATGTCTTCATACCCAGGTTCTCATTCTTCATGTTCAAAAGTATACATTATCCCCTTTGGATGATTTTCCTTATAAATATCGTTAAAGTTGATCCTTGATCTCACTGTCTGGCTTCAGTATGTTAATGTCTTTTGTATATCTACTAAGATATAAAGATATAAAACTGCATTGTTTCTTTCTTGTTTGAGTCCTGCCTTGTATCTTATTTGTGAGGGTATTCCTGTGACCTGAAACACTGTGTACCACATGGAAACCTTTAGTAGAACCAGTAGATAAAAGAGTGTCATTGTGTTGTTTATGAAGAAAGATAAGCAACAGAAACAATAGGAAAGCTGGGAGGTATAGCTTTCTCTTGCATCACCTGGTGATGGCATCCAGGGCACTATTTTCTTTTAAGTTTGGGCATATGCACAGTCATTGGAGAAACACTGGTAGAGGGACAGAAGCTTGGCTAGATTGTGAATATCTGTATTCTGCTCTCCACCTTACTTCCAGCTTAGAGTTGCTATTAACATGTCACTTCTCATTGCTCCTACTTCACTTGTGAAATCAGGGAGCAGATGAGCTATTTCCTAATGTTCATTCCAAACCATTAATTACCATCTTGAGTCGGTGTCACTTATGATTTTTCCATCAGTCCACGGTGCCATCAGGAATGCATTTTCATATTCCACGTTCTCCCTCATTACTGAACCTCCTCCATCTACTTCCCCTCTATATTTAGACTATCTGTTATCATATTCAACTCCATTGGTAGACATGCTTGTCCTAGAAGAGCTGATTTTACATTTAGACTGGAGATTAACCTCTTTGGTTTGCAGATGGCTATAGACTCTAGAGGCAAACTTTACCTATCAGCTATGCACCTATTTAGAAAAGAGTGAGTCCTATAGATTGTCAGTATAATGATAGGAGAATACGCTAATGAAGCAATAGTTAGTGCTGTGGCTGATGTCCCTTGAGTTCTTGAGGAGTAAAATACCACACAAATCTTTATTGCTTTGTATAGAAATCTAAGCTGATAACTAATTTCTGGCTTCCTGTCTGGACTTCCAGTATCCAAGATAACCTCCATGTGGCAGAGACTAGGTGAAGCCCTAGGTTCAACCAGGGTATAGCCCAGTGCCTTGTACATCATAAACTTTCCGAAATGGCCAAGGAGACAGCAAAGGGCAAATGGTTCGCTGACTCTGGGCCTGTTCTCTTGTTCCTGGGAAACTTGAGAGATAGACACATTTAGTGTGGTTTTGGAAAGACTGAATATTTTCTAAAAGTCATCAACAATTGAACACATTTTTAAGACATCTGACTATTTTAATAAGCTACAAATATATTAGAAGCTAGTAGTGGAGTCAGTAGAGGAACTGAAAGAGGCCAACAAAAAAAATCAGGTAGAAACAAAGGTAGGTATGGTAGGTGAAAATTATTAGTGTCTATGTTGATTCTCTTGTTAGTCCACTGGCAAAGCTAAGCAATAGTCTTCATCTGTGAGTTCTGAAGCTCAATCTGCCATTTTGGAAAGCTTTTGATGTGCAAGGCACTGGGATATACCCTGCCTGAAGTGAGGACTTTATCTCGTTTCTTTGCTGATCTCAGCTGCAGGAATCCAGAAAATAGCCCTCAACATCAGCTTCTGCACCAGCACACAACACTGCCCCACTGTGAAGCTATAGTTTGAAAGCACCAATTAATATACTTTTAAAAAGCTTTCATGCAAAATAACTCCAAGTTTATATCTTTCAGAGAAAATAACAAATTTTTAGTTGGGTCTATCTGAAATATAATACAAGTTATACTTTTGCTGAAGTATTTGTCATTTATCTTAAATTCAACGTTAACTCAACAGCCTACATTATTATTTGGTAAATACAGCAACCTCAATTTACACCTAAATCATTTTAAGATTAAAGGTAGGAAAAATAGACCAAATACTGAGAAACACAGCTGACAATAAGGACTCTCCAAATCTCAGTATCCATGACAACAGTATGTCGTCGGTAGATTTCTCTTATTCCTCTCTCATGAAATGTGCCTTGAAAACATCATTACTATAAAGGAACATGGTGGAACAACCATAATTATTTCCCCATGTATTCTATGATGGGGTCTTTAGATTGGTTTTCTACTACTTTTAATAGTACCCATAATACAGCGATCAAGACCCCTCCAACACTGAGTCTGTTCTGTTTAGTAGAAAGAAAAATTTATTTAGTACTTTATGAATCCTTTTTCATAGACTATTCTTCTGTACACTTGACCTTTAGATTCCCGTGTGTGTGTGTGTGTGTGTGTGTGTGTGTGTGTGTTTGTGTTTGGGTGGATGTATGTTACCTGGTATGGAGTGTGTGTGTGTGTGTGTGTGTGTGTGTGTGTGTGTGTGTGATGTATATGCTGATGGTTGAGAGCTTGCTCATAGTTAACCTGAGAGCCTACACACCAAGGTCATTTGCAAGGAATTTATTTAACAGCCTTCTTCTCATCAGCTGTCACCTTTGAACTCTATGCTTGGAGAGGAAGCAATCATCTAAGGCTTTGTAAAATTTGGAAAGATTTGGGAAAGCAAAAAGTAACCTTGTTGTC
Source organism: Arvicanthis niloticus (assembly GCF_011762505.2). Taxonomy (NCBI): domain Eukaryota; kingdom Metazoa; phylum Chordata; class Mammalia; order Rodentia; family Muridae; genus Arvicanthis; species Arvicanthis niloticus. The sequence continues at coordinate 125,802,208 of NC_047658.1, read as the reverse complement.
ACACAATCCCTTCAGACGAGGAAGCTCCAGCCCCATAGACCTGAGTTGTAGATGACAGTTAGCAATAACTAATAGGATCTGGGTCAGGAGGCTGGCCTGGCTTCAAGCCCGAGACTGTTGAATTACTCTGAGAGGGCAAAGGCACCTGTGAACCCTTGAGTGGGAATAACAAGATGGGTCACAGGTTCATAGAGCTGGCTGCCCTCACTGTCCTATCTGTACCACTTAGACTTTGGGGGAACATTGGATTACATAATTGGAAATTGAAGTTAGCAATACCCTTTCCCTAATAGCCCATTTCAGTACCTGGATGGTGAGTTATCTCAGTGGTTGAGAACCATGGGCATCTGAACTTAATTTTCTCTTATAATCAGGGGGTAAGCAGAGCTGAAGTTCATGTCTGAATGCAATCTGTAGTTGAACATGCAATGTGATGAGAGGGACAGAATTCTGCAATTATATATAATTTATAAGTCTTTAATCTCAGTAATATGTTAGGAATAGAAAATGACTGTCATACAAATATTCTAAAATCTTTAGTAGGCAATAGCATTTTTATTATGTCCCTGTACTATGTACATTTTAGTTCTTTGGAATTAATTTAAATCAGGTGTGGCAGCTCATGCCTATGGTTCCAGCACTTGGGAGGCTGAAACAAGAAGACTGACAGGAGGTTGAGGCCAACCTGGGCTACATAGTAAGTTCCAGGTTACCCTTGGCTATATAGAGTCACAACAGACAAAACAAAAACCGAATTTCTCCCTAATATTTTATTACAGTTTTCAAACACACAGCAAAGTTTTGAAAGAATTTAAAAGGAACAGCACTCTATACCTGACATGACTAGCAGTCTACACATGGTCTTTACCACACAGCTGTGCCCCTATTCATTTTGATCTATCCATTAATCCATCCAAATTCTTAATCTACTTCAAATAACTATCTATATCTATCCATTTCATAGCATGAAAGATCATCTGCTACAATTTAACTTTGGCTTCTACATTTTTCCTTCTGATGCAAAATTCATGTTGTGGAAGATTCACACTTAAGTGCATAGTCACTCTTGGAGTCTGGCCAAACTTAGGTTCCTGACAAATACCAACATTCAGTGTTCCTGCAAGTCCCTTCCTACTTAGCTGTTTTCATACACAGACAGTCTCTGTCTGAAAACTTTGTCCACTGTATTTTAGTAGGTATGAGAATGACTACTTAAAAATTAGTTTGGTTAATTGGCCTACAGTAAAATTCACTTTGATACAATTATATTGTCAGTTGTTGACTACCTTCAGTTGTGTCACGGCCATCACAGTGAAGGTGAAATGATACTCCATTCCCTCAGCATTCATAGGAGATGAGTATGTGTTTATTATAACCTTTCTCTACCCACACCATGAGGTAACTCTAGTTTGTGTTCCATCCCCGGAGTTGTCCATATTCTGGAGGGCAGGTGAAGGGAACCTTAACAGTCTGGAGTCTTTTCAGTCTGAGCTTTTGCATTTGATACAGTATCTTTGAGATTTCATCCAGGAGGCTGTTTATCCAAAGGCTGTCCCTTTCCTCTCGCTCTGCTGAGTAGCAGTGGGTCACGGCTATGTCACAGCTTCACAGCCCATTCACAGGCTGAAGGACATGTTTTGGAGACTATGAGTGTAGCACCTATTACCTGAACAGCATCAGTTCCTAAAGCTTCTTTTACATGGATTTGCACTATATACCTTTTGCCGTTTGTTTGTAAGTTCTCAAATCTGTTGCCACACGCAAGTGGTGGTTAGGGGAATGAATTATATGATTTAGAGAAAGCTGTGCTACTGTCTCTCTCACAATGAAATCTAAAGCTTATAAACACGTTGATAATATATATTACATTGTACTTTTATTTTGACTTGGTAACCTGCAAAATATCATTAACTGCTATTATTTCATCATGTAAAATATCTTCTTGTTGGGGACATTTTTGTTTTGTTTTGTTTTATTTTTTACAACTGGGCTCAGAGCTTACATTTTTCTTTTATTTTTATACATTTAATTATCTGTCTGTTTTACTGTGGGTGTATAGAGGTCAAAGGACAATCTATGGGAGTTGGTTTCTCCTTTCCATAATGTTGTTCCTAGGGACTAAATTCAAGTTGTCAGGCTTGGCAGCAAATGCCTTTAGCCACTAAGCTATCATGCTAGTCCAAAGAACCTGTCCTTGTCTGTTGAGTACTAAGATTTGATAGTAAGGAAGAAAAAGAAAAATGAGATTGGTAAAAAGAGTATTGGGAAAGGGAGAATCTAAGAAGTAGTAGCAACCACCAATAAATATTTCATGGTGCAGCTCTATGTCAGTGGTTACACCAGATCAAGTTGCTTAGCCATAAGTCTGGTTGATGCAGGCTTTAGCTGAAGGCAGATGAGGGGTGAATTTCATCCTCAGATCGTGACTTTGCTTTGTTTGGATAACCAATGCCAAGTGTAGAAGACACTTGCCAGTTGTCTCCTGGACAAAGACTTGTCTCTTTATTCTTGCATTTCTGGGGAAGCAGACAGTATGATAGTTTTCTTTATTCTTACATGCATACCTCTGTTGCGTGTGTGCGTGTGTGTGTGTGTGTGTGTGTGTGTGTGTGTGTCTATGTGTGTGTATGTGTATGTCCTTGCCTGTTATATGCATTTACACTGGGGTTGAAGGTAGTAGTCTCTTTGTTGTATTCTTTTTTATTCTGTTATCCAGCAGAAAGATGTTACACATTTATCAAGTCCCACATTTTTGAATGTGTAATCTAAAATAATCAGACTTTGGTAAAAGAAAGATGGAAATGTGGTTTTGTCTCAAGCTGAGTGAGGAACACAGCTACAGTTTTATTATGGGGTATCAGCGAGTCCCCAAAGCTTCCCTGTCCTCTTTATTTTTGAAAGCAGCAATTGCAGCTTTGGGCTAGTGATTAAAGATGAAAGGGCTCTTATAGAAACCTTGCATTTAGCATTTGCACAGCAAGGAGTTGTAGTGATAAACTTCATATAGAATAAACAGACACTAGGGCCATCTGAATATGTTAACAAATGGTGTTAGATGTCTTATTAACCAGCTCCTAGAAATATAGACAGCCACGTATAAAACTATGTCAGGCATTTCCTGGTAGAAATACCTACTTTTTCCCCTTTGTAGGCCCTGTACTCATCTTCTTAGAACAGCAGCAGGGAAGCATTTTTCTTTATAGGTATGCTGGTGTTCACTGAAGTTCATGTTACATTCATCAGTCACTTTAACACTTCACTATCATCAATAATCTGTCTTTGTGTTTGTAAGCTTCCGTGTGGCTTATGAATTTACAAATACCCAAAGTCGGTTAATGAGCATCGTGGGAGGGAGAGAAAGTACATCCTTGGATCTTCCTCTCCTATACTCCCTGCAGTATGGAAACTGATGAAGAGCCAAGGAAGACACAGAGGTACTTTATCCTTGTTACGGTGATAGCTTGGTACACTGTTATTGAGTTACAGTACTGTGGCTTCTTTCAAGATCAAATTTGCTCATAATTGCAACTGTTACAATGACAATTTATTAAGCTTAAAATGTGTGGCTCTCCAGAATGCCACTCTTAATGGAGAGAAATACAAGTTTGGCTGCATGGATCAAATAGCTTTAGACCTCACACAAAGAAAGGAAACATGAGCGTGTTTCATGGGAAACTCCACCAGACAACATAGGCAGTATCCAGGGGCCATGGCCTGAAGATCTGTCCTCTTTAGCTCTAGAGCGCTCTCTGTGGAGACAAGGTCTATTCAATGCTTGCCATGGAAAAAGAAACACCAGGAGACAGCACACAGAAGTCCTTTTATAGTGGTTTCCCACACATCTCTTTTGAAACACTGTATGGACATTCTTTCTGAATCATGAAACATTTGTTTCTGTTTGAAGTTTTTTTTTTTAAAGTTTTGGAATTGTTTCAAGCCTTCAGTAAACATTGACTACATCATAATGAGAGACATTACGGTTCACAGATACTCAGTATACAATTTTAAGGGAGAACCGAGTAATTATCACTCATCTATTATAGACTAGGCATGGGCTGTCATTCATAAACATTGTGTAACATAGAACACTTACAGAGTTTTGAAAAGTCCTGTAGAGGAGGCTGACGACTTAGCGAGGCACTTGGTGTTGTCCTTGCAGTGGTCTACCTCTTGTATTTGCCTTTCTTCTCTCTGACAAAAAGTAAAAGGTGGCAATGAAATAAAATGACAAACAGGCCCATGGACAGTGGTCTTTTGTTCCTCTTTAGATGCTTGGAGATTGCTGTCATTATGATTGATACAATTATTCCCCCAAAACACACATACACACATACACACTCTCTCTCTCTCTCTCTCTCTCTCACACACACACACACATACACACACATACACACACTCTCACACATACGTTCACACCAACAAACCAGGAAGTTTATTACCAACAGGCAATTGGCCTTTACACCAGGAGATAGTAATGCCAAAAGACCAAAATGTGACAAACAAAAAATAGCCAAAATGACTGTACCAGATTCATCTACAAGTTACCAGCTTTATACTTGGATTCAGAACCTGTCTGGTGATGGCAAAATAACTGGCCGAGGCTTGTGATTCCTTGGACCAAACAGGACCTTGCAAGGCATGGCCTTTGTATGGGGAACCTCAAGACAACAGTGGAAAGAAAGCAAAAGCAGAATGAAAAAAGTTGCTGGTGTAGGCAAGAAACAAACATCAGCCTTTCCTTTACCTTGAGCTGCTTTTAAAAGCTTACATAGTTTTAAATAACTTAAAATATGTAAACTTTAGCTTATAGTATAGTTTAATCCAACTGAGTAATAGCTGACTGGAGCTGGGTGCTACCACCATCACTGAAATAAGATGAAAATGCTGAGTACTTCTTAGAGCTTACTGTTGGCCAGGCCCTGATACAGTGCTTTTTATATACAAATCCAGTGTATCTTGGCCTTTTCTCTCAGTCTTACTCCCTAAGAAGAGATATTTGCTATAAATTAGTTATATTAGTTTGAACTTAGGGTAATACCAAGGAATGTTATTATTATTCCCAACTGAGCTTTAGAGGGTTACAAGTCGTCTCTTTATGTAAGACCCTCCCCCTTACACACACACTCTAAGTTACTATGGCCTCAGTGAGAATGCAGAACCAACATTCAAAGAATTTAAAACTTCTGCCTTCTGTAAGAAGTAGGTTCTGTTGTTACTCTTTCCATTATGTAGATAGGTAAACAAAGGCCCTAAGAAGAAAGGTAGCTTGCTCAAGGAAGAGTGGATAATTAACTAAATCTTTCAGGATGTTCTCTCATGACCACTACCGTATATGTTTTACAACTATGTAGTTATTCTTACTCACAATTGACTGCGTGTGCATTCTATATTAAAAACAGCCCCCTTTGATAGCAGTTATGAGTGAGCATGTCTGTGGCCCTGTTTACATTTTCCTGGTTAGTAGACATTGGGATTTTGGCACTGTGGTGTCCTTTGTAATTCTCAGTGTGAGCACGTACGCTGCCTCAGCCTTTACTTAACCTTCAGGATATTATCAGACTTAATCCTCCTGATAAACCCATGGAGTAGGTAAGTGTTATTACCCTCATTTTATAGATAAACCTTGGAAGTGCTGGAAGGTTAGGCAATCCAGTCAGGCCATAGGGCAAGTAAACCATGTGTTCAAGGAGGCAGTCCTGATTGGTTATATTCCAGAGCTCAGGCAAGCCCTTTGTCACTTCCTAGATAATCTCCCATGGCAACCTCAGTACTGATTTCAAATGTCTCATCACCCATTGTTCAAGTATTTCTTTGAAATATCTCAAGATTCAAGGATCACATAGAATGTCTTAAACTCACCCCTCTAAGAAAGATGAGAGGTTTATAAAAGAATTATTGTATAATTTAAGTAGATACTTTGTAGAAATTGCAATGTTGTGTCCAAGTCACTGAAAATCAATTAAAAAGGAAGGTAAACATTTCTGGGGCTCCAAAATAAATCCAGTTTTTTTTCCTGATGCCCTGCCTCTTGGCAAAATCTTTTCTGTGTCTCTACTCTTCTGTTCTCATTGCTCTACAGTTCTCTTCCTTAGCACTTTCATGCTGATGTTTAAAAGTTTGATTCACAAGTTATAAAAGACTCATAATAATGTAAAGTATCATATCCCAAATATTTATAAGTTGGAGGAATCAAAACTTAAGGGATAAAATATCAAGGGTAGAGCTTTAGGCTTGAGGTGAGGAAATTCTCAGGGTAATGTTCTGAGCTCTGGCCTTAGCCATGGACCAACCCAACAGTCTGCAAGTCAGACGATCCAGCTTTCACACCAAGGGTATTGATAATGCCCATCTCTGCATGTGGAGCTCACTGCTTTGTTACTGTGCCTTGGGAGTTCAATGAATCTGGATGTGGTGCTGACAGAGGGATTGGTGGCAGCCAGTGAGTAAGATGGCTTCTGCTCTTGGCCCGTTGGGGTGACTGTATGGGTGGTCTTACGTGCCTTAGTTTCTCCATCTGTTTTAGTGGAAAGGATCATAACATTCTTGGAGATCACAGAATGGAATGTGCTGTGTAAACACCAGGCAGTGTTGTTACAATAAATAGCAAATTAGTGACTGCAGCTTCAGTTTCCTGCACTTGATGGCTTGTGCGTGGATCTCCCAGAGCTTCAGAAATCGTCTCTAGGAAAATAACAACAACAACATATTTTCTAAAAGAAACAGAATTTTAGGATTTGAGTTGTTATCTGCCTACATGTATACTCCTGCCTCTCTGTGGAGAGCCAACATGGTGTCCACAGATGGAGCTGACATTCTTCGATTAGCATCTGTCCCGAGGGCTCTAAATTTTCTCACCCCTTGTTCTCTAATTTTCATCTTTATAAATATCTACTTCCCAACTGAAAGCATTTCCCTGGAATCTATGGCAGCGTTTTTAGGGAAGAGTGGGAAATGAGGATGTTTTATCAGTGTGGCTGCCAGATGGGATCAGGGAGACAGGTATGGAGAGCCTTGCTTTTCAGAGAGTGTGGACAGCAGAACTCTTGTTCTAGGCATTTCTGTCTTGAGAGATGTATTTCTATTTAGCTGTCTACCAGATGTTCCGGAATGGACAATTCTGTCCTCCCCTCCCCTCAGAGCACTGGCTTACAAAACAAAATAAGGAGCTGTGACTTTAAGCCCCAGTGCTCCCATCTGAGGGCTGTCCTGCTTTGTTTGCAGTCTTTCCTTGGGAATAGTAAAATCCAGTCTGTCTAACTGGGACGTTGTCAAGCTGCCAGATGATATTAAAATTATTTTGTAAATGTGTAAAGATTGGGCAAAAAACTAATGCCTTAGTAATATTGAGATTCATGGTCTAAAATATGAAAAATGGTTTAGCTTAAAAATGGTGACTGGTAGACAGCTAACCCTGTAAAACAGGCCTGGGGTGAATACAGCCTTTGACCCACTCCTTGTAGCACTTGGGACCTGACCACATGCAGCTCCTGACCCAGTTGGAACAGAGTTCAGGGGCAGAGTGGGTTTATTGGAACACTTTACTCTGTATACTGAAAACTGATTGGCCTGACCCGCCCAACTGAAGCAACAGATGGAAGAAATTCTGTTTTCTGAGTACAAGAGAGTGTCCATTGGCTAAAGCTGGAAGACAGCTTGATTCAAAGGAAGGACGTGAGCACTCAAGGGCAAAATGTGCATTCAGAACACAGGCGTCTGCTGAGGGAAGACTCATGGCATCCCGGTTCTCTGCCCTTCTTACTTCTATATGGTGGTGGCACTGTTTTGAAGATCACGCAGGATAATGCATTTGTGGAGCTTTTTCCTAGAACATGCTAGGCCTTTTATTTAGATTTAGAATCTTTCTCTTCCTCTCTCCCTCTCTCTCCCTCCTTCCCTTCCTCCCTTTCTTCCATCTACCTGTCTTTGTAACTCTCCCCCCCACCGTCTCTCAATGAACATTTGTGCAGATGATTTCAACTCTATGAGCCAAAGTTTTCTTCTATAACAAATGGAAATGTCATTAGTGAGGAGGAGGAGGAGTACGAAAGTTACGGAGGTGAACTTTTACTGAAGGAATAGTATAAACTCAGAAGCTATAATCATTCATTCATTCAGCCAAACAACTTTCAGTATTTACTTTGGGATCTAGCAGAGGGGTGGTAGTACAGGACAGATAGACATAGAGCTGGATGTTTTGGGCATGCTGTTGCTATCTATGAAAGGAGTGATCCTATAACACGGAGGGCACACTGAGAATGTGGGCACATGAGTGTAGTGTAATTGTAGAATACAGAGTGCCTTAGAGGAGAGGGAACTATTGAGCAGTTCCTGAGCAGAAGTTAGTCAATGAATAGACAGGTGAGGTAGCACAAAACCATTGGAAGAGGACTGGAAAAGCTTCAGATGTGACAGAATGGCACTGTGTCACCACATGACATTATGCAGTTTAGCTGTGTATATATGTGTATATATGGGGTAATGGCAGAAGGGAGAGGCTGATGTCATAGCTGCCCCCAGAGTCATACTATAAAATCTTGTCTAGTCCATGTTCATGAGCTTGCTCCTCATCATGCTTGTTCAGGGCATCATCATATTATGATCTAGAATATCTTGTTTATATTAGAAGAGGTTGCCACTAAGCCTTCGTGAGCTACACATAGAATTTGATGCATCCTCTGAAGAATAACTTGCTCTAACACACTTAACTTTTGACTTAGTTAGAACTCGTGTCTGGTAATACATATCCCAATGTAGCTGAACATACAGAACTTTATAGTGGTGGGAATACAGATATTTGGAAATGAAACTTAGTATCCTGGTGTGGATTTTTGTTAACACAAGCTATAGTCATCTGGGAAGAGGAACTTCACTTGAGAAAATTCCTCCATTATTGTAGACAAGTCTGTAGGACATCTTCTGGATTAATGATTTATGTGGGAGGGCCTAGCCCTCTGTGAGTACAACCATTCCAGGGCAGATGGCCCTGGGGTGTATAAGAAAGCAAACTGAGCCAGCCACGTGGAGCAAGCCAGTAAGAAGTATTTCTCATTCCTCCATGCCCTCTGCTTCATGTTCCTGCCTCCAGGTTCCTGCCCTGATTTCCCTTCATGATGGATTGGTTATAAGATGAAATAAGCCCTTTACTTTCCAAATTGCTTTTGGTCGAGGTGTTTATTACAGCAATAGAAACCTAACTAAGACACTTAGCAATGCTTGTGGAGGTCAGCTTCAGCTGCCCCTATGTCAGCTTGGTCAACTGAAAAGACTGTTGGGATCTGTTCATGATCTGGACACAGCGTTTTGCTGCATGTAGCAGAGAACTGGAGATGAGAAGGGAAAGGAGAAGGACAATGTTATTTGCCTGTTCAGTGGGTCTGTAGTAATTCTAAATACTTTACCTGAACTGACTCATTTAAACAGTCTAAAGCCCTCAAGGTGGTTATTATAACTTCTAGGTTCTAAATAGTTCAGAATGAAAGATTTTTTATCTAGTCCACTCTGTCTCTAATCTCACTCATGCACTTGAAGGATGTTTGTGTTTACTACTGTCTGTATGTAAGACCCAGATTTGGGCAGTGAGGGAGGTTGTGAAAATAATGTTGGTCCAGAGTCCTTTTTCAGCTGTAAAATAAAAATAAAACAGAAATCCTGTGCCTTCTTTGCCTCCATTTCTTAAATCATAGGTCAGGAGAGTCAATCAGCACACTCTTGGCATTTTAACAAGATGGGGAATTGAAGAGGAAATGAAAGACTGGGGGGAAAGGATTAGTCTGAAACACCAGAGGTCAGGGCAGCCAATAGTATATAGACTTCTGACTGAGTGCAAAATCCAAAGCTCCATGGGCAGTTAATCCTTGAAAGGAAATGGGATGGGGGGGAGAAATTGTCAGAGAAGAAAACTAATTTTAATAATCAGGGAAACAGAGGGAACATGGTTGTGAGGAGAAGGGCATGAGTAATAAAGAAGACCAGAGGAAACTCCAAAAATTGCAAATTAAATCTTGGTATTCAGGCCAGTTTATGCTTTTTATTTGTCACAAGACTGGTTCTGTTTTATTATTTTTTTTAAATTATATATATGATAGAGGAAGCCTGTTTTGAGCACTAGACATCTTGGGCCTCCCATTATTTTCTGTTCACTCCCTCGAGGCAATGACCTTCTGAGTGCCTGCTAGGATCACAATTTTACTATAAAATCATCATATTACTAAACAGGTAAGCTGGGAGCATGAGTTTTAATTTGAGACACAGTCCTTCCAGGCAAATGTGGGACATCTGGTCAACCTTATCTATGGTAATCTACGTTCTGTCCATCAGAAGTTCATGACTGTCCTATGAGAGCAATGGAGATAAATAAACGATCACATGGATTGGAAAGTGTGGAGGTCTCAAATGGCATCAACAACAAACAGAAGAACTAAGTGTCCCAGATTGCACCAGTTATTGCTGTTATTAGACTGAATTGAGGCCTGATGATTGAACTGAATCTGAACTCCAGGCCTCCCAACTGTTTTTGGCACCCTTTCACAGCCTCACCTAGAAACTCTCCATGCAAAGGACAGACGATTTGACTGCTGCAAAATGTGATTAAAACACTAGAGAGAATCCAAGAAACTTAAGACCATTTAATCAATCAACACCACCAACATATTCTTCACAATTACTTCATTAAATATTGATAATTTAAATTCATTTTCTCACATAATCATTCAAATTGGATTCTCAAGGACAGTTGCCATTTGTCACATGGAGCCATTGTGTACTTAGTACATGGCTAGTACATCTGAGGGAAACTGGAGTTTTACTTTTACTTATTTTTATTGCCTTTACATTTTAAACCTGACTTGACTGTTATTAGGAAATGTTTAGGCACATTTTATACAGTTGGACATGTGAATCTACTATTTCAATGTCTCATGAAATAAAAATTCAAAGAAAGTATTTCCAATAAAAATTTGGCATCCAAATTGAGATGTGCTATGTGTAAAATGAATGTCTAAGTTTGAAAACTTGGTACCAGAATAGGTCTTGTTAATAAGTCCGATATTGTTTACATATTAAGGTGATGATGTTTTAGATATATTGAATTAACTAAAGAATCATCAAGTCATCTCACTGATTCTCTTTTTTTTCTATAAATGTGATTACTAGAAAAGTTAAAGTGACATGTGGTTTATATTCTCTTTTTGCTGAACAGCACTGGTTCAAGAATTAATTATCTACAATGTCCCTAACAGTTCACTTCCTAACATGGTGCCTATAAGGTTGCTAAACCACCAGGACTGGGCTTTTAATAAAGGGATGAAAAATAGGCATAAATAATCCTCATTTTGCTAAGTACAAGGAAACAGTTATACAGATTGCTGCTTGAGTGATTGGGTGTAGGAGACTACATTTAGAGTGTTCAAGAAGACTCACTGAGTATGGCTGAGCCGAACCTAAGTACACACATGGTTGGAGACATGATGAAAGGTTTCTCAGTCAAAAAGTCTCTTTAGGATTAATACACTCTTAAATGGGAGGTATGTAGTATTCCTTTGGCTCATTTATAGAGAATTCCTTGGCATCTAGGTCAAAAGAAGGATATGAATAAGGTGCTTTGCATGAGATGAAGCATAGTAAGTTGGAAGTGTGGATCTATCTGGGTGGGAGAAGTAGGCAATAAGGGACCACATGGGGTGAGAGCCTGTTGCCAGATTCATCACCCTAGAGCCAGCTAAATGTTGAGGGTAGGAATGTGGCAGGGTGGTTCTTCCAGAAGAATCAAAGCACTTTCATTTTGACAGCTGGTGTGCAGCAGAATGTATAATGTAGCTTTTAAACTGAGAATTTTTTTTTTCTGTGCCCAGTTCCAGCATGCCTCCTAACCTAGAAATGGTCATAGTGCATTGGGATAGATAATTTTATTTGCTCATTGAGCTCTCAGTGGAGACTTGACAGCTAGCCAACAACCAGAATTTGAGGTGAGATCACATAATTTGGTCCATCTGTAGGTAGTGGCTACATCAGTAGGTGTCAGGGAGCTGAAGACATTACACCTGACTGGCTGGCAAAAACTGAAGTGGAATCAACAGAGATGCTAGGTGGCAGCAGAGTCTCAGTGGGCTTTCCACATGTCCAGAACTCACCCTGTCTTGCTTCATCAAAGCTGGCATGTGTGATGGTTAATCACACAAGCTCTGAAGTGAAGTCTTGTCTGAATTCAGCCTTGCCAATTACTAGCTGTGGGAACATGGGCAAAAAATCCAATCTTTGTGAGTCCAGTTTCCTCTTCCATAATGATGTGATTTACATGATGCCAACCAAAGTCCTAGGACTCTTTATGGAGATTAAAGTACTCAATAAATTGAAGCTAAATTGTTGTTGGCATTGTATCCATTATTGCTTTTACTTTTTTATTATTTAAAATTAAAGTTAGATGACCAGCGTGGGCTCAGAGGTTAGTGTTTAGGGAGACTTTACCCAGGATAGCCAAGTGGGAATGTCTACTAGCACACCACTCGGGAAAATAACATAATCTTGGCTCTTGCAGACAGCAGACTTTGGCAAACCCATGAAAATTACAGCTTTCCTCTAAAATTATCCTCAAATTCCCAATTCTAACAATTTACAGTGAAAATTCTAAGGAGCTTTTGTGTTTACGAAGAAGGAAAAAATCTATCATTCTAGAGGCATTGTCCCCTGAGTCATTTGTTGACAGTGTCTACCACTGTCTACCATATATAGCATTATGACATTCCATTTTTGTTTGTTTGTTTGTTGGGTTTTTTGTTTGTTTGTTTTGTTTTTGGTGCCAGGCAGATGCTGGGGCATAGTGTATGAACATTTGTTGAGTCCAATTTTATTTTTTATTAAAGAAGTTGTGTGCATACGTGTAAGAAGCACAGCCTTAATTAGAAGTAGATTTATATCAGAGAGTTTTACATCTTTATAGTTATATTTGTTAACATTTATGAACCTATTTTTTAATCTGAAAAATGGAAATAATATCCAACCTTTTCTTCTGTTGAGAGGATTAAAGTCGATGAAAATAGAGTATTTGTGGTTCTTTGTGAGCAAATCCAATGACATGAGATGGCATAATGTTTCAATGTTTTGTGACAGCATCCCTTGTTGTGTATGTGGGTTTAGGATGGGACTGTCTTAGATATCAGAAAATCTATCCTAAAACCCATACTTAGGTAGGTCAGCCCTTAGCTGAGTAAAAGTCTGCTACCAAGGTTCATCAAACAAGTTGGGGTTCAAATAATTCATTTTATTGTAGTATTTTTCTTTAACTGAACTCCCCCACCCACACAAGGCAGTGAATACTTATATTTCTTGATGAATGTAGTCAAGGACTTTGGGACTATTCTTACAATTTTCTTTCAGTATTTTCTCAGTGTACTCAAATTTATTAAAGACACCTTGAGATAAAAAGCAATGAGGTAACACAGTAATTTTAAAAAGTACCAGCATTGCAGTGATTTACAGTGTATGTGGCAGACCCCACCAGGACTATTTCCTTTATATAGCCTAGAATGTGTGCTCAATACCTTGTAGAATTTGACTATGATACTTGATGGTTACTGAATGCTTATTTATGACATACATATGGAATAAAGCCTACAAATGTCAATGAATGACTAACATCAGTGGAATTTCAACTTAATGATTGTCATTGTTAATGTATGGTTCATTTCAGCTTTGCAAACTAATCATGTGTTCACTGTGCATCTGCTGTGTACATGCAGTAAGACCATTTCTTCATGACCCCATATAAAAATGAATAGTTTACTCTTACATTTTAGGAAGACAGACTTTATTTTCAATATTTTGGTTCTTTTCTTGCCTTTACACATATGATTGTTAATCCCTTTTGGCTAAATTTCAGTATCAAGTGTTAGGCAGAAATGGTAGTAGAATATGGTTCAAAAAACATTCTTGAAAAGAGTAGAGATTTTCTATCACACAGGTATTATTGCTCACCTGGATTCAAGCTCCTCACTTGAAGACAAAAGGTGGACTCTGGATGATCACTAAGATTCCCACCTAAAAAGCAAAGAGTCTACTGCAGAATGCAAAAGGCTTCCAACTGAGCCCCCCCACCCCCAGGTCATTATAAAGTGCTGTTAGCTAGAATGCCCAGAGCAAACAGGTACCTCAGATGTGTATAAGGTTTGAGATTATGGATGAGAATCTGGCACATTGATTATGGAAGCCAAAAACCCTCATAACCTGCCCTTTACTAGGTATAGACTGAGGACAGCTGGTGATTTAATACCAGCCCAAATGTCTGAAAAGCCTGGGAGTCACTAGGATAAATCCCTGACCTATAGCAAAAAGAAGCCTTAGCATCTATGCCCTAGCTCTGAAGGCAGAAGGATGGCCTTTCTTCTCTGCTCTTTTGTCTTTTAAGGCCATTGATAGATTAAATGGTATGCACTCACTCAGGCATGGGCAGGCATTCTTTTTATGGAATCTATAGATTCAAATACTAGTGTGCAGAACTGGTCTTATGTTACAATCAGAGGTAATGGTTGGTCTAGATAGTCTCAGTCAAATTGACATGCAAAATCAGCCACTATGCATGCTTATAAGTGAACATTGTAGTAAGGTTGCTGAGGAATGACTATGAGCATTTCCAGGGAAAAATCAGCATTTTAGCTAAATGCTAAATGGACAGAGGCACATCTTCTGACCCTATTGTCTGAGCAAATCATCTTCCTCGCTCTAGGAAGTCAGAGATATTTCATAAAACACCATTGTCAGAGTAGTGTCCAGCATCTAACAGAATGTTCATAAATGGGTGTTGAATCAGGTTGATCTGATGACTTAGTAAAGAACAACTATAGCATACAAGTTCTGAAAACAATTGGTTTTAGAATCTTGGACAACTGATGTAAGGGCTTGAATGTAAGTCGCATAATATTACAATATTCATGTATACACTGGTAAGATCATTCATTCATCAAATACCATGTTCATGTATTACCATCTAGGTTGTCCATCAAATGCCAGAAACACAAATATAATAACATAGCCCCTTTCTTCTTAGCATGCATAATTCATGAAGAACCTGGACAGGTAAATGATCAAAATATTTTTAATGATGGCTGCAGTAGAAATAAGCATGGGGTAAACAAGAAGCCCTTCGCTGACAGAAAACATGCTAGGCTAAAAGACATACCTATGGGTTCCTGTGGGTAGAATTAGGAACATTAAATAAGAGAGATCCAAACTGTAGGGAAATACAGCTCAGGGTTAACACTCAAGATGGCCATCTTGAGTGTCATGCTAAATACCCATGAATTTGTGTTACTTCTAAAATTTACAATGATAGTCATGATAATTAGGAAAAAGTTCAAAGACATTTACAGGATATTTGGCATAATTCTAACACCTCTCTGGATGTTTTAGATTTGCATGGTGAGATTATGAATTTAAAGAATGCTGCTCTGCTGAGCTTTGATTCTGCAGATGCTGCTGATAAAATTGTCTATGGCCTGAGGTCAGTATTTCCATTTTGGTCAAGCTTCAAGAATGGCATATATAACTTGATCATGCTAGCCCTTTAGTCTGGGAATACATTTATTCCTGCCCATCATATTAAAGCTTGTCTTTAACAACATCAACATGTTGACAGCCAAAATATATGGCTTGAAGCTGAAAATGTACCCCCAGACAGAGTATTAATTTAACAGGCTGGCAAGCTAAGAACATGATTATGTACAGAGCCCAAGACAGAAATGCATTGCTTTTGATAATGCATATTCCATGATGGGTAAGAAAGACATTCTTGTCAGAATGACCTAAGACAGGCTCAATCTTGTTAGTGAAATAAAGAAGGGGAAGATGTGGAAAGTTTATGGGGCTGATTGGCAGGAATCTGACATTGGCCAAGGACAAGGAAGTA
This sequence comes from Arvicanthis niloticus, assembly GCF_011762505.2. NCBI lineage: Eukaryota > Metazoa > Chordata > Mammalia > Rodentia > Muridae > Arvicanthis > Arvicanthis niloticus. Next base: position 125,786,313 of record NC_047658.1, on the reverse strand, counting down.
GGTTTCAGGCAGAAATCTGACATTAAGCTAGAATAAAGGAATAATTTCAAGCAGGAATCTGAATCTTAGGCTAGAACAAAGAAGTCAGCTTCAGGCATGAAAATAACTTTGGGTTAGAACAGGGATGTAGGCTCAAATATTTTGGTCATCCTGATAATCCCTTAGTGATCATGAGAGCGATCAAGAAACTTGTTTTTTTGCCTTGCTTGTTCCTTGACTATTTGAATCTACTGTATTGCTAGTTCCTCAACCTAGAACTGACCTTAATACTTGCATGTAATTAAAATGGTATAAAAGCAAATTGGGAAAAAATAAAAATAAAAAGGTGTTAACAAGCTCGTTATTAAAAAGTAAATCCAAGTTAAGGTTCTGGCTTTGGAAATGTTGAAAAGGAACCTCATCTGGTACATCTCTGAGACTTATCAATTCTCACAGTAGGTTGTGAGCACCATTAGATAAATGTTATGGAATAACTATGCAGTGTTATTATTTAATTATTTACAGTAGTATATGCATCATTGTGTGCATGATGTGGCCTTGGTAATCTCCAAGATGTATGTGTTCTTTGGAGTCTCTCCACAGACTCTGGAAACGTACTCAAGTGGAGCATCACCATGGCCTTCCCACACCTGAGTTCAAAATTAGCACCACTGCTTATTCCAGGGCAACTGATGATTACTCTTCAAGAAGGAAAAATATAGGAAGCTTGTTTTCACAAAACAAATGTGAAAATTAACATGGATATTTTGTCATGTGTATACATATTGTATGTGTGTGTGTGTGTGTGTGTAAGTACAGAAGTCTATATGATGTGACACTTGTGTAGAAGTCAAAGGACAGTCTTTCTACCCTGTCTGAGGGAGTGTCTCTTTTTCACTGCTACATATGCTAGGCTAGCTGACTGGCAAGCTTCTGGCAATTCTTGTGCCTCTGACTCCATCTCTTTAGAAGCACTGGGATTATAGATGTATGCTTTTGTAGCCAACTTTACATCGGTTCTAAGTATCTAAACTCCAGTCCTTATACATGCCTGGTAACTAATGTATCCACTGCACAATCTTTCTATCCATCTTTTCTTGTTCTCATTTGATTCTTTGAGACAGGGTCACACTGTATAGCCACATTGGCCTGGAACTCTCTATGTAGTCCAGGTTGAGAGCTACCTGTATCTTCCTCCTGACTGCTTGGATTAGCAGTATAGGCTGCCATCTAGCTACTTCTTTTTTAAAAAACTAATCTAGATGCCAGTTCTCAGAGTGTAATGTATATTGTCCAGTTTCATTGTCATACCCTTGGCTAGCCAAGCAGCCAACCCAAGTCTGTGTCTCTTGGCTTAGTTAAAGACATGCATTTCATGGTCAGCATAGCTTGGCATACAGTAAGTCCTTCACCAAACTTTCCTGGGAAATATTTCTGTGCCAGGAAGTGTGCTCACTATTTGCTGGGAATCAGCTGGATGAGTCTTCACAGTCAGTTGTCTTGCTCATTTTTCACACAGCAGTTAAGTAACCTGGATGAGGTCATTCTGCTTTTCAGAAGTTGAACAAGATTTCTCAGCACAGGTACCCTAGAACCTAATTCATATAATCTGTGTCTGACCCGTCTATCTATCTCATCCTGTTTACTCTGCCTAGTTCAGAGCAGCTGGGTAACTAAGGATTTTAGTTCTAAGGGGTTTTGTTTTATTTTTAATTTGGAAAATCTTCAGGCCTTGAACTTTATGTGCTCTTAAATTACAAGTTAGAAAATGCCCTTGAGGGAGAATGGATTTCTGTCAGCAATGCCAAGTCTGTGCCTTAAGAATCTCTTTGAATGTGTCAGATTTTTACTTTTTATTCAACAGGTAATTCTTGGTTTATTTGCACTCTATGTAAGTCTCTTAACACATTTGAAAGTGCTCATAGCTGAGTGACTCAGGACCCCTCAAATTCTTTGTTTGCAAGATACAAGCTCAAATGTATGCCACACTTTGCTTGCTTTTCTTTCCTTTCTTCCTTATTTATTTCTGGCAAAGCCTCTAATAAAGTACTTGCCAACACCAGCTGGTCCATCTGTGGCCACGGAGATGTTGGGATGTCTCAAGGGGGAGGAAAACCATGTATCCCTCATCAGCTGCAGATAGTATTTTGGAAGGGGCCACTGCTTTGTGGACAATAATTTGGGCATGGATTTGCTTTATTGGGTTCTAGTTTCAGGTCACTACCCCAATGTGTGACCTGATCAAGACACTTAACTGCTGTGCATCAGGCTCTCAACAGAACAGAAAGGTTCTTTTGGGAGAGTTGGGTAATGTTAATAATGTAATGGATTGAAAGATTTCATTTTGAAAAAAAATGCACAAACACAAAGTAAACAAATACTTATATTTATGAAAATATATATAGCTATTGATTTGTCATTGGAAGTCAGAGTACCTAGAAAACAGTAATAGTGACCACATAGTTATTTATTCCTTGGCTTTGTGACAAAAATTTATGAACTCAAACACCAATGCTCTTTATGCCATAGGATTATCTTTTTTTCTGTCTTTTGAGAGTCTGGGAAGTATTTTGCTCTTTTGCTTTTCCTGGATTGTTTAGGGGCCCGAAAAACACTAATCTAATGGATCTTTTACTGGAAAAACAGTGAATAAATCCATTTATACTCTAAGCCTTTATGGAGTGCACACTCTGGGTGAACTACAGAATAGCTTCTGTAGGGGCTGGAGAAACTCAGGGACAGTGGCCTTACCTGCTGGATTGCCTGCTTCTAAACAGAGCTTCTATATTTAGGCAGTAGTAACATTTTCATCCTTGCCTGTCCCTCAGTCTCCTTGAGCTGTTAAGTGTCACACTGGAGTGAAATCTCTAAGAAGTTCTCATTGCAAGTGCTAGCATCTTGACAGTCCCTTCTCATATCTCCAAAACTTAATAGTGTTTCTGCAAACTCTGGACAAATTCAACTCTTACTCCAGTGTCAAGCAAGCCTCTGAATGTGCCAGGTAGAGTTCTTTGGAGGAACAGAGATGCAAGGATGGAGAGAATTGATGACAGCCGTCTATATCTATCCCCCAACTCTGAGCCCCATGGGGCAGTGTCCATCATAGTAACATAATTTACTTCAGGGTCAGGCATCTAAAGCACATGGCATGAAAGAAGGAAGATTCATGGTGTAAATGTGCTGTTTGTCTGTCTTCTGACAAATGTCCAGTTGGATTATGGGTGAAACATTTTCTTTCTCCTGCCCCAGCCCCATCATTCCTGTAATTGTTTGTGCTATGGCCATGAGTTCAGGAAATAGAAGCCCCAGTGAAATAATTTGACACTTTCCTACAACCCACAGTGGATGCCAGGGAGCTGAAAACCTAGGCTCAGCCTATTTTCTCTTCCCCTAGTTTGAATTCCAGCCTGTACTGTCATTGATCAGATAATTTTCCAGGGCTTTCTGTTCCATGACCTGCAAGTCATGTCAGGTACCACCTTCCTGGAAGCCCTGACTTGGTGTCTGATGTGAAGGAATCTTACTCAGATTGAGAAAACATTTGGTTTGCCTCCAGCAACTGCGTTTAGAGGAGACGCTGTCAATCCCTTTCCTGTTTGCCCACAGATTTTGAAATGCTTTTCCTGGAGTGTAAAAGGCATGTTTCACTGTGACCTTAAGCAAAGTTAATTGTGTGCTGACTACTTCAGAGGATCAGAGGATGGTACTGATGTTCAAGGCTATCACAGTCCCAGGAGTTTTGATTGCAAAATACCCCAGGTCTTCTGCCAAGTGTAAGGCCAAAATCTAGAAACACACAGAGAGAAGGGAAGGGGAGGAGAGAGGGAAGGAAAGAGGGAGGGAGGGATAGAGGATGGGAGAGAGAGAGAGAGAGAGAGAGAGAGAGAGAGAGAGAGAGAGAGAGACCCTCATGTCTCTCATCTCTCTGATGATGGGGATCACACATAGAGAGCTTTGTTCAGTGTGTCTACCTCCAGTGATGTCACAATACTTACTCACTGATTAACTTTGAACTCTTTGGCCTTTGGGGAACATGGTACAAATTCTGCTTAAAGGTTGTTTGCTTAATATTTTACAAGAACAAGAAAAAATGGCATTGTTTTATTCCCGACAGTATTTGATTTATAGAACAGGTGGTTGTCAGCAGGGCATTGGTTAATTTAATTTTGGAGATTTCCAATCCTGATGTAGATTAAGCAAAGAAAGCCACTGGGCTAGTCACAATGCCTCATTAAAAAAAAAAAAAAGAGCAAAACAGATACAAGTAAAACTTCTGGCCTCAATTCTGAGCTGAAACCATTCCTCCTCACTGATCCTCCCACCCTGAACAAAATCACCACAGTAGGGCCCATGGGAGTCAGAAACAAGAGCCCATGTCATTCATACGTAAACAACCAGGAGAACTGGATGATATATGCAAAGGAGGTGAATTATTCACAAGGGAAGAGTGTCTCTTTCTGTATGAACAGAACATTCCTCACCATTGCCTGTGTGGATTAAATGGTATGTTACATGGAGAAAAGAGATGCAGACATAATTTCCCACATTTAACAGGTCACCCCATGCTCTTTGCTTTGAGAAATCAGAAGAATAACCGCCCGTTCCTTTGCCAACATTTGCCTCTTTTTATATTAATCTCAGTTAAACTGAATAATTTTTTTCTCAGTGTAACATAAGGCTCTTCTTTGTATTTATTTGGTTGGCATAGAGCTTGAAGGCATCCAGTTTTTCAAACACACATTTGAGAATATCTGGAATGATTTATGCACAAAGCTGTGGTGCTGGCCAAAAAGAACCAAAGTCCATTGAGCTAAATTAAAGCTTTCCTTGGAGGAAAAAATGTCATTCTTGCTGCTATCTAAAACTTACACCATAGTGAAGACAAATGAGATGGCCCATACTTGCTTTAGGTTTTGAGTGGACTTTATTAACTGCATCGCCTTGCCCTTCAGATTTCTTAAAGAATGGTTATTTAGAGACAAACACCTGTGGAATGAAGTCTTGCCACTGCATTTTTTTTTAATGTTCAGTAATCTTGATCCTTGAGCAGAGGATGGAGGGAAGCCTGCACTATTCTAATTCAGTTCCTGTATTAAGGGAATTTACTTAATCAAAATGAATTCAACCCTAGGTGGCATTTCAGATAGTAAGACTGGTTTTAGGGTCTTTGGAATCCCATTTCCTTTTAATACTTAAACAGTCAAAATTGTGTTCAAATGTCTTCTTACTGATTAAACTAATTCTCCTAAACTTTAAAATAGAAGACCATAAAGTACAATCTAAACAAGAAAGATCTACAGATCTAGTTTTGCTATTCAACAAGTATTTAATGAGTTCACATCACCATCTTCTTCTCTTTTGTATATTTCATTGTGATCTTAGAATGTGAGTTCTGAAGCTTGATATACATCCCCCACCACACACACATACCCACACACACTCACACAGAAGGAAAGGGGGAAAAGAGGGTGTGTGGGGGTCCAGACACACTTTAATTTTTCTTTTCTTTTCTTTTCTTTTCTTTTCTTTTCTTTTCTTTTCTTTTCTTTTCTTTTCTTTTCTTTTTGTCTACTAGAAAACTTGGCATGACCAGGAGTCTTGGTTGTTATCTTGACTTATCTGGGAAATAGGAACCTCAGTTGAGGAATTACCTTTATTGGATTGGCTTATGGGCCTGCCTGTGGGACATTTTCTTGACAGTTCATTGACAATGTAGGAGAGTTTAGTCCACTGTGGGAGATGACATCCTTGACCAGAGGGCACTGGGCTGGAAGAGCCTTGAGCCTATATGCAAGTCAGTAAGCAGCGTTCTTCTATGCTCTCTGCCTCAGTTTCTGCTTCTAGGTTCCTGGCTTGAGCTCCTGTAATAAACCCTTTCATCTTTCTCTTGGTCCTGGTATTTATCACAGCAAAAGAAACTAGTAAATATAGTAATGTTTACTACAAGACAAACTTGTACCAAGGAAAGTATATGCTTGAGACAAAAAAAATTGTTTGGCTTTCAATGAATTCTTCATGAAGCTTAAAGAGTATTAACCTCAAAGGGAAAGTTAAGCTTAAGTCTTTTGAGATGATTGTTCCCAGAAATCTGAGATATATATATATATATATATATATATATATATATATATATATATATATCTCACATAGTATCATAAGAATGATCTTCCTTGCAAATCAAAAAATTTATTACTTACTGGTATTATTGCTAGTGGTCCGCATAGGCTATCTTCATTTAGGTGCTTAAAATTTTATTAAATTTTTATAGTTGTGATATTAGTATTTAATTAAATATAAGTATATTTAATTAAACATTAATATTTGATGTTAGAATATTAAAATTTCAGTGTTTAAAGTATTCAATGTTTAGGTGCTAAAGAAATATGCACTGATTTATTTTCCATCAGTTTAATGCCTCTTCCTGTTTGATTTTTAACACCAGAATTCTGATCAATTTCTTGCTCACTATTTCCTTTCATACTTTCTATTAAATGTGCATTTTATTTGCTGTGAGCTTTGGCTATGAGCTCATCAATGAACATTAATATGTGGGCAATATGTTTTATTAGTCTGTGGGATTAGCAAGCTATCAGATTCACTGTCTCTGTTCAGCCTTTGCTCAGAGTCTTGTGTCTGTGGTCATATAGTGGAGTTGGTTTTAAGGAACCATGGGCCAGTAATGGCATGTATTTCTCATTAATATTTTTGCATGCCGTTAATTGTTTTCCGTGTGATCATCCATGTGCTGCTATCTAATTAGAATACAAAATAACCTGTTGCTATGTAGTAGGATTAAGCCTAGACTTCTGGCTCATTTTATGCATTCTTTCTGTTAAAACTTTACTGCTGTTTTGTTTTTACTAACTAGAAAAGATTTAGACATATGTACCAAGAAAATGTAATAATTCAAGGTAAAAAAGTTCTGTCCCTGCACATTTGTATTTGAGCACCCAATGCCAACCATTACCTTTAGCACTATGGATATTAACATACAGTTTCTTTCTCTAAAACAGCAAAGAAACGATGCAATTAAAATGGAAGCTATTAAGTACTATAGGAACCCGAGTTTGGATAGCACTTTGGTGTTGCACCCTCTTGACAATAATACCGATTGGTAAAACCAAGTATAGATTGCAAGAACATGTGTGTGTGTGTGTGTGTGTGTGTGTGTGTGTGTTTCTCTTTCAAAGTAGCCGAACTAGTGGTTGTGGCACCCCACCAAGTCCTAGGATAATGCCTCCCTCATCCCCTCTCATTTTGTTCTGCATTGCCTAAGTCTGGCATACATTAGTTCAGTTCAGCACCATTGATTGCAGAAGGTATCATTTTGCTGGCCTCACATAAAGAATGCACACTACACACACTGGATGCTTAGATGTAGATTCTCCATGGATGTCATGGAGTTGCAGCAGTGGTAATTCTGTCTTCTTGTTTCTAGTACACTATCCACATCTGCTGTGCTGCATTGCATCTATGCCTCATGGTGGAGTGTTTCATATCTAAGCATTATCTTATAGCCGCTATACTGGATTAATGGCATAGAACCTGTGATTTGCACTGCAAGTCTGGGAGGATGAAAGATGCATCAAAACCTCTTTCCTTACGAGCACCCCAAGATGTGTAAGATGACTCTTTGCCCTCAACCACAGAGAGAGCCTTGCTTAATTCCTGTTGTGACAATGTGTCCCTATTATACAAGAAAGTGCCATCCTGGGGATGCGTTTACCTTGAACTTGTGGTTCCCTTCCAGACATTTTTCCATTTTAGAGTTCTGAACTGGCCAACCAGTTGTATGGAAATGTGCTTTTATTATGATTTAAGTTGCCTTCTCCTTTGTTGTTTATCGGTAAGCGGTCAAATACAATATTAGTATGTCTTAATGGAGGTTGGGCAGAATTATGCAGACATCTACGTTGTATGGATGAGTTCAGGACAAAAATACACACAAATGGACATCATTCTGGTGTTTTTGCGCTGTCTCGTCACATAGCCTATTAACTTTTCCTTGAGCTCTTTATGCAGCCACTTCCTTGCTATTTAATATTCTATTGAAGTATCTGGTCTCCCCAGGAGTCTTTCCCTGCCTGCCTTCCTAAAATAGTCCTCTGCCATAAACACCCATTACTTCCTCACATTATTTCTCTTTGCAGCATGCAGTGGTTTAAAATCAATGCTATAATCTATTTATCTGATCTCCACTAGAAGAAAAACTGTCCGAGAGTAGGATTTTTGTTTGTTTGTTTGCTGATGTCATGTCCCACCTAACGCAGTATCTCAGCATCTGCCACACAATAGGTGCGCAAGCGGATACATCCGAGGAAGAGTGGGCAAAGGAAAGGCTTTGAAAATGGGGAGGACATTCTCTTGCTTCCATCTGATGTAACCAGTTGTTTTTCCTCTTTCCTCCCTAAGCAGAAGAGAGGAAGGAGAAAATAAATTAGATGTGGAGAAGAGTCTTAGTAACAGTGGAGTAGGCTAAGGATGTGGACATGTGACCTGAATTCCTAACAATAATGCTATGAATTTTTCCATTAAACCCAATGGAGCAAAGCTGAATTGAATCATACATTTCTAAAACGTTGGCTCTCAGAGAAGGCCAACTAAATATACAGTTTTATGGTATAGTCAACTTTTTAAGTGTGGCCTATATTGTCTCTATTGCACTATTTCAAGCGTACATTCAATATTTATTTATTTATTTATTTTCATTTTATGTGTATGCATGTTTTGCCTGCATGTTTATCTGAGTACCATGTGAGTGCCTAGTACCCACAGATGCCAAAGAGGGTATCAGATCCCCTGTGGTCAGATGGGTATGAGGTACCATGTACATATTGGAGATTGACCCTGAGTCCTCTGAAGGAGAAGGCATTATTCTTAACCCCTAGGTCATCTCTCCAGTCCTATATGCAATATTTATTTCACAACCTCCTTCTAGATGATCTTTAAAATATCCCATGTATTTCTGACCAGATATATTTTTTATATAAGCCTTCAGTATTTGCAGTTATTGAATAATTTTAAAATGCCTGTTCCAAGCAGATCAGGTGAAAATTCTCCATTAAGTAAGCCATAACACTTTATTTGCCTACAAGTTGCTCTCTGAAACACGTGAACTGCAAGTCATTTTTTTATTTTCTTTAAAAAGAATGACAACATTGTTTCAGTATTTAATAACTCACTTATAATTTACTCAAAGGGAAAAATATTGAAGAATGGAATACCCTTTTTCCGAATACATTCTTTTACAAAATTTCTTACTCTTTTTCACTTGGTAAGTCTAATGTCTTTCTTTTCTTTTCTTTTTTCTTTTCCTTCCCTCTATTTATTTATTTATTTATTTATTTATTTATTCATTCATTCATTCATTCATTCATTCATTTAGAGACAGGGCCTCACTCTGTATTCCCACTTGGCCTGGAACTGTCTTTGTAGACCAGACTGACCTCAGACTCACAGAGATCCACGTGCTTCTGCATCTTGACTCCTGGGATTAAAAGTGTACATCATTATATCAGTGTAATTACCATGTTGTTACCAGAGTTTCAGAATATTTTTGTGATATTTGGGCTTGGGAGCTGTGTTGGTACTGAGGCATTCTTTGTCATAGGAAACACATATAGGTACACACACGTGCGTGTGTGCATGCACACATACACACACACATACACACACACATACCCACACACTTTTTCTTCTAATCAAGCCAGCTCTATGCAATTTGTTTTCAACGTCAGAGAAGGGAAAAGGGAGGACAGAGAAAAACACTTTTATGCTTACTTTCTTTATTTCCCTAGTGTGAACCAAAAGGGGCACAAAGCATGGAATCCTATTTATTCTCTGGAAACTTTTTCAATCAGGAAAATCACTAGAGGTGTGAGTGTTTATTGGCCATCTCTCTAAATGCTTCGTTTGCATCTTCATGGATTCAAAAATTGCTTTTGGCTGGGACATCAACCTCCATTTTCTGTCTCTTTAAACAAAAATTTTGTTCCTTTTAAAATAGAGACTACGGATATGGGGCTAGAGTTCCCGAACTAGGAAGAATTAGACCAGGAGGCATGTTCCTCTCTCTCCATATATTGTACCCAGAGATCTTACCAGGTGTCCGATGGCAAATGTAACAAACTACTCACCACCTCTATTATATATGTTATTGTATGTATAGATTTTCCTGTGTCTTGTATATACAGTTTTCATTTGCTATTTTAGTACACAACTTTGCATATTTATGTGTATAAATACACAGTAAAACTTTTCATTGTGATTTCTGTAGATACTGCACAGTTTACCATTCACAGAGCTGTACAAAGCTGCATCCACCCAAACATTATATGAGCTTAGCTTAAGTATAGCTCTTAGCTAGTCTTAAGGTACTAACAATATCTTGTCAATCCTTACATCATATCTGGAAGGGTGACCTCACAGTTCAGTCTTAGGTGGCTTTTGTTGTCATATGTCACTGTGTCATAATGTGTCATACTGAATTACTTGACATAGGCTGCAGATAAGGCAAAGCTGACTGATTTAGAAATATTTAGTTTCTATGCTTAACTTTTTATCTTTTACATTTAGACAGCTAATTCATTTACAATTAGTTCTAATATTAGATGAACCTTCAACATTATTTTTTTATTGCCGTTCACACGCACTCATTTGCTGAGTGGTCTGCTTTTCTCCTGTGATTAGCATAGGATCTTTAGTTTGTACTGTCTTATTATGGACTGGAGGTCAGTTTCTTTCCTTTCTGGTTTGTTCATTGATGTACCTGTTTTAGTCATTAGCACCACTGTATTTTATTACCTAAAGAACTTGTATCCTCCTCATCATGGGATACATTTTAAAACTGATGCTATCATTTGTTTTCCATTTGCATTTAAGCAGTGACTTAAAATATATTTTCCCTTTGTAAAAACGTTTGGCTCCTGTTGGTGATAAACTACCCCATGAATAGATCCAATAGGTTGGCAGATTTTGAAATTAAGACACAAATTTAGCTGTGCTTATGGGGTAGACATTGTATAATCATCAGTTAATGGGTTTTTGCTTGTCAAGTAGGAGCCAAAGATGGAGATCTTAGGAAGTGACAGTCCAGTGTTCACTGAGCCTGCAGGGGGAAGGCAGGTCTGAGTGAGAGTAGAGGTGTCCTGAATTGATTGCACTTTGTAATGAGACTGAAATGAGATGTGTAGAGAGAAAAAGAATGTTACTCTCTCCTGGGTTGTGTAGAGTTGAATGAAAATAGGTGTTTTCTGTTTGCAGTAAGCTCCATGGCAAGAGATAAAAATGTACATAATGTAATATCTTTTAGTTCTCCTGATAGAACTTAAGGATAGATGTTGGGGGATAGACAGATGGATGGATGGATGGATGGATGGATGGATGGATGGATGGGTGGATGGGCTGATAATAGTTTAGTATGGGCTTTTCAGTCATAGAAAATTTGTGATCCAAGAGGTACTTTTCTTATTCTCTAGCCAAAGGCTCATTCCCATAAAGCATCAAGGTAAATTACATGGTATCTGATGCTACATGCACACACATACCCCAATAGGCCTCGTTTTGGATATAGCAGCCCTATTATCAGGCAGAATGACTTACAGTCAAACACAGATGTCAAGATGCTGTATCACCATCTAAACTAGTCTGCCATGTAACTAACAGGCATTTTTGTCTTGTAAATTTCCAAAAGAAATGCTGTTTTTCAAGGTATTTTGTTCTATTTTAGTATCTCAGTTCATCTAGGAAAATGGCCGCCATTTAGTTTTCTCTCTCCCACAAAACTTGGGTACACATAGGGGGAAACAAGCATGTATTAAAAGGGGCAACACTATCTGCTTCACCCCAGTAATGCATCCTAATTTCTAGTAATGTCTTAGTGACAGGCAGGTATATGACACTCTTTGATATTTGCACATAAACCGTGGACCTTTGGAATTGATGAAGGTTCTACTTTTGAAAGAAGTTTTACTTAAACAGATCTGAAGCCTTCTTTGGACTGGCATTCAGATATGAACCCACTTAACCTTGTTGGAATGGGATACATAAATAGCAATTTTAGATTTAGGTTGCAAATACAAGTTGGACAGTCAAACTTTTCATAAATGTGCCTGTGTTTGGCATCCTGTGTAGAGATAATTATATTTTTTTGAGTCTAAGAATAGAGAAATACTTGGTAAATTTCTCTGACAAAAATGTCTTTCAAAACTCCACATCCATCTCACTCCTCTTCATATTCCCAGAGTAGCATCTGCCACTTAATATTTATTGAATGAATAACATAGAGGACTTCATTCCTTAGAAAGATGGTTTAGAACCAAGAAGTGAACTATTTCATGTAAATAGGTGATATATACACATGTTCATTCTGACTTCTCTATTTTGATTGAGAAAGGCACCTTTGTGTCCCTTCTCAATTCTTCAGTCAAGTAGGAGAGGGAGATTTTGATTCTTTGTGTGGGCAGATAAGGGATTATAGCCCGGAGCTACATAATGTCCCTACTCCAATTTTGACTTTGTGAAAACAAAGATAAATGGCTAGATAGGAAATTTCAAAATATTGTGACAAAATTAGCTGTCAAAGGAGCATTCCTCAGCAAGTTGAAGAATGACAGCAGTGTTAATCCTGCATTTGAGATGCCCCCCTCCTTTTCTTCTTTTTGCCATAATAATGTGTTTTTTAAAATATCCTTATATAATAGCTCTGCCACAAAATTACAAATGCTGTGTTAAACTCATGGTTGAAGAGAAGGTCGTGGTTAAATGTTAGGGCTTTTCTGGAATTTTTTGATTTTGAAGTTTAGAGCTGGCAGGGTGCCCATACCTCAGGAAACTGATTCTGTAGTCTGTGCCAGAGATAAGAGTAGGGCATGTTTTTTTTTTTTTTTTTTTTTTTTGATTCACCTAGTAGTGTTCCTCCACCATCCTGTGTTTTTTAAAATCCATGTAGATCTAGACAGATGCAGTGGTGTATACCTGCAGTCCCAGAATTTAGGTAGCAGAGGCAAGACTGTTCCAAGGTCAAGGCTACTCCTGGCAAGTTTCAGGTCAGCCAGAGCTACACAGTGAGATGCTGTCTCAAAAAGACAAATGGACAAACAGACAAAACCTAAAAGCCTGATGCCAAAATACTTAAGAACATGTTAATAGTAGAGGGAAGAGGCACATGGGTCAAATCCAGTCTATTTGATGACAGTTTACTTCAGCAGCCCTTCTGGTATGCTTTAGCTGTACTACTACAAGAGCAGAATGAACAGCTGTATCAGGCATGTACCCACAAAGCCTGAAATACTTACTATTGAACCTCTATAGGAAAAGCTTGCCAACTTTTACTATGAACAAAAATGTACCCTAAAAATTATCACTGTCACTTTAGAGAAAATTATGAGTGATATGCTTTTGTAAAAAAAAGAAAGAAAGGAAGAAAGAAAGAAAGAAAGAAAGAAAGAAAGAAAGAAAGAAAGAAAGAAGAAAGAAAAAAGCTTAAAATCTGGCATGGTGTTGAGATAAGTTATTGGTCTATAAAACACTAAAATGTCTGCTTATATTGAAATAAATGAGAACTGGCTTTCCAGAGAATCACATGGACTTGGAGATTTTAATTGTCATGATAAAGTCTGATAAAGTTTGACTTACACAGCATTGACAGAAAATGGGAAACGCTGTAGCCATTTCTGTTATGCGCGAACTGTGATGGACGCCGAACACTCACCAGATGTCTTTCTTCTTGAAAGGTGGAGTGGATCCAACAACAAGTGGTGAAAAAACGAACCAAGAGGGATTATGACCTCAACCGTGCCCAGTCAACCTACTTCAATGATCCCAAGTGGCCAAGTATGTGGTACATGGTAAGTTCACCGAGGAGGCTGGTTATGGCCGTCTTGTCCAGTTCTGCAGTATAGGAAGACCTTTTTGCAATTGTCTTCACCTCTGCTGAACTCTGTGCCCTGAGTTCATGATGATGCTAGGACTTGCACATCATTGAAATTACTCTGCTGGCAAGTGTTACCTGACTTGTCACCTAATGTGTGTCAGGAAATGTTTGACCCATTCAAGGAAGCCAGTTTAAGTGCAAGCATGTCACTTAAACACAGTAAGGAAAACTTGTTGGGATGAGCAAGGTATTAGTGCACTTGACCTTGCCTCCTTGGGACATGCGCCTCTCTAGTCTTAGAGTTTCTGCTTCGTGATTCCCGAAAGATGGCTTGCAAGACATTACTCATTCTCCATCATGAATCCATATGTCACCAGTTTGCTCTGTAAGCTGTAAAAAGCTTGTTGCTGTTTCTCTTTCTTGAAAATTTTTATTGCTAAGTGTTGCCAGGGTGTTTTCCACTGCACTACATTTTATAATCCCTGTCTCGTCTCCACATGTCTCCAACTGATGAAAAGACACACAGCCCCGGGATTTTGCATGCTTTCCACATATTTTCCTGGATCCTGGCCTCTTATTCCTGCTGGCTGCCAAGCACTTTGCTCTTCTGCCCTCTGGGTCAGTGTGCTGTACCACAGATGTTACACCCAGGATCCACTTCTCTAGAAGCATGCCCCGTTTTCTCTTCTAGCATCAAGTTTTTGGCCTCCCATGTCTTGGGCCCTTCACCCCTGTTGCTCATATCAGCTACTCTTCTGTTGCTGTCATAAAACACCATGATGAAAAGGGTCTTATGGGAGAAAGTTTATTTCAGGTTACAGTTCCAGGGGGGAAGCCCATACTGGCAGAGGGGCTTGGCAGCAAGCATTGCGGCAGGTGCAGGAAGCACAGAGATCATGTATCAGTCTCAAATGGGAAGCAGAGGGCGAATTGGATGCTGAATGAAACTAAGCTTTCAAAGGTCACTCCCAGTGACACACTCCCTCCACCAAGGCTGTGCTTTCTAAAGGTTCCATAACCTCCCCAAATAGCCCCACCAACTGAGACCTAGTATTCAAATACATGAGCTTATGTGGATTGTCTATCATTCAAAGCACCACAATGGTGGCACCCTTCTCCAGCCATTTTGCACTCTGGCCATTAGTGTTGTTGATAAATTTGTTCTGTTGTGTTGAGGATTAGCTAAGGGAAGGCTGTACACTTGGATCTTGGTTTGTATCCCTGTAAGAACTCAGGTTGTTGCAGTGCTGGAGACTCACTTTCTTGGACTTATCTGGAGACAGAAGGTTGTAGAACCATTTAGAATCCCAGCAGAATCTTACAAGAGAGCTCTGTTACGTGTAAAGAGAAAAGAAAAAAAAAAAGAAAAAAAAAAAAAAAAAAAAAACCAACCCTGATGTGAACTTCAAAGAGATTGGGAATCAAGTAGTGACTTTACTAGGGTCATCTGAGGGGACAGAGACATGGCAGCTTGCTACCTCTGAGATAGAGAAGGGATGAACCACAAATTGGGGACATCAGAATTAGAGCTGAAAGAAAGTGGCTGTGCCATCTTCTGCAATGTCTGGGGTTCTGTTGAAGGCCCAAAGGATTCCACGAGAGAGGACAGTTCTGCTCTCACAATGTTTACTCGGGTTCCTGGTGCCAATGTGCTCCTCTCCAGAGTTTCTGCACAAAAAAAAAAAAAAAAAAAAAAAAAAAAAAAAAAAAAAAAAAAAAAACCAACCCTGATTGGGTGTCACTTGCTATTGATCTAGCTTCCCCGAGGCAAGAAATCAAGTGGTTATGATCTTACATCTAACCCTGGAAGCCTTAGGGAGTTTTTTCTTTCAGTTTTCAGTGTTAAATTTCATTTCATTAGTGAGAAGAGTCAACCCCAGCTTTGCAGTGCAGAGGACTGCCTCTCAGGTGTGCACAGCAGAGGAGGAGCCAAGGCTTATTGCTGTGCCTACAGAGATGACTGCCAAGGTTCAATGAAAGCTTGTGCAAGAAGCACTGCACAGTGCCTGGTACCCATGTTACATCATAATTATTGTGCTTTGGCTTCTCAATCACAAAATTAACCTAAGTCAGCATAGATAATGTATTCATACGTATGTGTCATTATACTTTGCTGTTGTTTTTTTTCACTGCCAGGATCATTTTATTTGTTGCTTTAATGTAGCTTTAACAAAGTTAGAGCCTATGGCCAGTGTACAATCTTCCTATCACTCCTGATGACATATTATTAGAGGTCTAGCTAAAGTGCATGTGCATTTCTTTCTTCCGTTTTCCAAGCTGGGTTCCATGCTGTCGTGTCTGCTGGGCACTTGGTAAGTCTCCATAGGCTCCTGCCTCCAGTTCAGTAGCATGAGCCCAATCTTGTCATTTCATATTGGTCACAAAAGTGTAGATAAGAAGCAGAATGCTTCTATTAATTTATTTAAAAGCTTTGCCCAAGGTCTTTCCTGCCTTGGAAAATGGCGTACAGAACCATTCTTCTTAGCTTTGTGGCTTAGCCCCCTTGTATCCAGAAGCATGTGTTTGGAGAGTTTGTGGTGGACATATGGTTGTGAAATTTCTCTTCTATCTTAGCAGACCCTGTTCAGGTCCACATTCAGGAATCAGAAGTATCAGTACTAAAATTACCACTCTTGGGCTGTTGCATCAACTTATGCCTTTCTTCTGGCTGACATATGACATACACTGGCTATGTAGATAAATACCAATGATCTGTATCTTCTAAGAAGATCAGGAAAGCAGAAAAGGACTTGATAGGAACATAACAGAGCTTGAGAGTAAGTGCTCTTCTGCAAGAGCTTCCCGACAGTCACTTACAGAGGTGCAGCCACTGGCTCTTGGGCACTGGATATAGTTTTGTTTGCAGATTTGATTCTTTGAAAGTCTTGGCCCCACCATCAGGCAGTGATGCTCTCTGTTTTGGTATAGAGTGGACCTCAGGCAGTGAAGTGGTTCTAATGTGCATGTGTGGCAAATGCTGAATAAATACAAGTTGCATAAATGAATGAGCAAACTTGCTATCACTCTGTAGCAGAGGAAATAATTGCCTGCATTTAATGAGTTCCCCATGTTACGGCAAGTCTTTTGCTAACTCTCTTATGTAGTAGATTATCACCAGTGTTGCAGTGAGGTAGGCTTTATTATCATTGCCACTTTATGGATGAGGATATTAAAACATATAAATGTTAAGTAACTTGCTGGAGGTCACCCACTGAGCAGGGGCAGAACTCAGTGTTCCAATCCATCTCTGCACCTGCAGCACTAACGTTCCAGTTTCTCTCTGCATCTGTGGTTCATAAACTGTCAGACAGCAGAATTACCTGGAGAGTTTGAGGCTGACTATTGCCAATCCTTTCCTCCTTTCCCCACAGCATGGTCTAGGCCATTGCATTCCTTATAAGTTCCTTACTGATGAGATGCTGTTGTCCAGGAGTCTCTGTGAACAACCACCTGTGCAGCCTTATCTTGAACACAAGGCTGTAAGAGAGTACCTTATTTTCTCTCCTAGTTATCAGATGGAAGAAAGGTTTTTAAGCTTCTAGGGGCATTTTAAAGCATACCTGGTCAGCTTATGTTTGCTTTTCCTAACAGCATTTTCAAATAGAGGACAGCTAAGCAAGGGGTATTTTCAGTCAAATTTTAGGTTAAATGAAAATATCTCTTCATATTAACCTTGCTTAGCTCTTATTATGCTCTCAAGAAGCTCCAAAGACAAAACCTACCAGGTAGAAAACCCACAAAGTTTCAGAGCCATGTAGTAGAATTGGTTTTAACTTACCTGGCTGTTGTAGTGGACCGTTTTAACACAATAAAGGAAGTTGAGTTTGACCATCAAGACCGTAAGGTTAAGAAAACTCTTCACCAAGCATCTGGGAACATCAGTTACATAGATCAGAGAATTCAACAGACTATGTTTTCAAACACACATAAGCTCACAGAACCAAGCTGAAGCCCCCTATCTTAATTAGCATCCCTTCATTCCTTCAGGGACATCATTCATGATGCATTCTGGGATTAACCATTGGTACAATGTTTCTCTTTGTGGGAGGGGTTATCCAGTTGGCAGCTTTTGAAATCACCCTAAAAGACATATTCCTACTGTAATTCAACAGTTGGGCTCTTGGTGAATATGAAGAAGACAACTTAGAAATGAAACTTGGGTGGAAGTGTAGGGGTTTTTTTTTTTTTTAGTCATTTGAATATTAATTACCAGAGGAAATTGACAAGACACTACATGGTCAGTTTTTTTGCATAATAATTAAGAGCCAAAGATGCTTTTGGAGAATCTCATAGTAAATAATTTTTAAAACATATTCTTTCCTTCCCAGCAAAAGGCAAATTCAATTCTAAGAAATAAAGAGGAAAGGAAGGAAAGGGTCGATCCATGTATGGTAAGTTAGAGTTACAAAGGAGAAGGCAGTTATGCATTCTGAGACAGAAATCCCTGACTGTAGCAAGGATGACACATTGGTCATTCCAAGAGACTGAAAATTTCTCCCACAGATAAATGATAAATGTTTGAAGACATTTTGGAATAGCGTGTGCTTGCCCGGACATTTTTAAGTTTTGATGTGTTAATTAAAAGTAAAACTTGGGGAGAAAAGGGGAAAAAAACCACCTGATGTTTTGCTTTTTGGCTCTGACACTGGTGGTTGGGATCAGCATCTGAGAACTTCCTGGGATGGATGTTGGGTGGCATGTTTAGTGTCTGTCTTTTGAAGACTGATAGATAGTAACACATGGACTCATGTTTTTGATGCACTGCCTCAGATTTCATGAAAGCTCTCTGGGTGGTTTTTCCAGAATCATATTTGCCGATCAGCAGAGTGAAAATTCGCTGAGTTCTGTCATGTAGGGCATATCTGCCAAAAACAATGAACTAGCTAGCATAGTAATTGCAAAAAATTATTTGAAGCCACATGGTTCTTTCTCAGCCAACTGCACAGTGTTCAGTGCTCCAAGAGTTTGAGGCATTGCAGTTTCTGTGGTTGGCACACATTTTCCTAGTGGTTTATACTGTCATTTGACTCTAATAAAATCTAGTGGAGTGTGTGGCATTATTATCCCAGCAGCTTGGAAATCATCCGTTTAAGACCCCCTTATTTAGTTGTTATAATTGAAAATGCAACATGGTAGAAAGCTGCAAGCATGTTGCATGTTCTCAGGCAAGCAAGAGTCATCTGTGAAAGGTAGACTCCAGCTCAGCAGGACTGGTTGAGCCACTGACTTGAGACCTGGTGTTGCTGCACTAGTTTATACTACTAACTAAGTCTAGGACCTCTTAAAGCATGTTACCCTCTCTATGTCAATACATCCAGGGGAAAGTAACCTACATTGATAGTTTCTTAAGTTTGCGCCTAATTGGATTTATTCCAGTTCTCCATATCATGATGTACTGGACATCGAGTATGGGGAGAATGCATATCACT